>NC_082726.1:4050222-4260222 GCF_030144855.1 Hypanus sabinus | reverse complement strand
AATCACCTTTCCAGCTCTTAGCTTCATCCCACCCCCTCCGGTCTTCTCCTATCATTTCGCATTTCCCCCTGCCCCCACTACTTTCAAATTTCTTACTATCTTTCCTTTCAGTTAGTCCTGACGAAGGGTCTCGGCCCGAAACGTCGACCGTGCTTCTCCCTATAGATGCTGCCTGGCCTGCTGTGTTCCACCAGCATTTTGTGTGTGTTGTCTAAGCACAGGAGTGCCTATAACAAAGGTGACTGACAGGAAATAATAAAGTAGTGGTGCGACTGATGAATTGTCATCATGGCCAGTGTTAAGTATCAGGGTCAGAGAGTCGTAGAGTACCACAGCAGAGAAACAGGCCCTGTGGCACTTCCAGTTCATGCCAACCTGATCCCATGTACCCACCGGTGTGCCCTACCCCTCCCATCCAAGCACCAATCCAAACTTGTAACAATGGGTGGCAAAGTGGCAAGCAGCATTTAGCAAAGCCATAACTGATCAGCATTCTGTTCCTGATGCAGTCTGTAAGGAGCTCACATGACCATGTGCGTGTCCTCCGGGTGCTCAGGCTTCCTCCCACATTCCAAAGGTGTTGGGGTTAGTGAGTTGTGGGCATGCTATGTTGCCATTGGAAGGGTGACGATATTTGCCCACTCAATCCTCACTGGTTTGATTAGACACAAACAACACATTTCACTGAATATTGCAATGTACCTGGGACAAATAAAGTTGATCTAAAACCAAACTGGCATCAACCACTTTGGCTCACTCCACACTCACCCTTCCCTCTGAGTGTCACTGATTAATGAGTTGAAAGGTTGAGGGAGAGACGGCTGTGGTCCACAGCATAGCCTGAGGGCTGTAACTATGGGGTCTCCCCATGGACTGAGTGCAAGGTGGACAGTGACGTCATTACAAAGAAGTCAGTTACATTTCCCACTCAGAGGGTGCCAGTGCTCTGCTCCCTTCTCAAAGCCCCCGAGAATCTGGATGGCCGAATGGCAGGCTGACCCAGGATTTATACTGGACCAATCACCTGGGAAAGTTTTAGTTTCCACACTGAGAAGTTCAATATCCCAGAAAACAGGCTGTGTGCCAGGGATGGTTCCAAGGCATCACTGGTGTTAATTCAAGCTCCAGAGGACGATGTGGGGCAAGAGATGAATAACTCCATGAGACCATAAGATATAGAAGCAGAATTAGGCCATTCAGCCCATTGAGTCTGCTCTGCCACTTCATCATGGCTGATTTATTATCCCTCTCAACTCCGTTCTCCATAACCTTTGACACCCTTACTAATCAAGAAACTATCAACCTTTGCCTTAAATATGTCCAATGACCTGGCCTCCACAGCTGCCTGTGTCAAAGAAATGCACAGATTCATCACCCTCTGGTGAAAGAAATTCCTCCTCATCCCTGTTCTAAAGGGATTCTGAGGCTGTGCCCTCTGGTCTAGACTCTCCCACTATCGGAACATTGGTCAGGGCACTGGGTAGAGGAGCAGGGATGTTATCTGCAGGTGTACAAGACTTGGGTCATTGTGCTCAGATTTGGCCACCCTGCAATAGGAGATGCCAGCAAGCTGGAAAGAATGCAGGTGAGTTTTATGAGGATATACCAGGATTCAAGGGACAGAGTTATGGAGAGAGGTTAAGCAGGCTGGGACATTTCTCATTGAAAGGTGATCGTATAGAGGTGTGTAAAAGCATGAGCGAGGGGCACAGACAGGGTGAATGTGCCGTCTTTTCCCAGGACTGGGGAAACAAGAGACAGAGGACAGTGGTTTAAGGTGAGAGGAGAGAGGTTTAAAGAGGACCTGAGTGTTGTGAGTATGTTGAATACAATGGCACAGTACAGGTCCTTCGGCCCATAATGTTGTGTTGACCTTTTAGCCTACTCCACCATCAATCTAATCCTTCACTCCTACCTAACCCATAACTCTTCATTTTTCCTACATCCGCGTGAGTCTTTCAAACAAAGACTAGATAGTGGAAATGCAGAGAACACACAGAAAATGCTAGTGGAACTTAATGTTTCAAAGTTTCAAAGTGCATTTATTATCAAAGAATGTATGAATTATACAACCTTGAGATTTGCAATTGCAAAGCAAGGAACCTGAAAGAACCCAAGCAACAAAATAAAACCAAACCCCAGTGCGCACGGAGAAAGAGAGAGGGAAAAACAAACCATGCAGACAGCAGAAGAGGGGAACAACAATAGTATTCTGAATCAAACTGAGTCCTTAGCTACAGATTCCTGGAGCAGCCCGGCGTAGGCCCAAAGCCTTGGGTTCAGGGTTAGGCCCACAGCCTCAGTGTTAGGAACTCAGCAGGTCAGGGGGCATCCACGGAAATGAGACCATTCATCAGAACCTGACAGGGGTGACGGAGGAAAATGGGGAGTGGAAAGGTATTTTGTGCGTTTGCATTGTAGACCGAGACAGTTTAAGCATTGAGATGTTACATTGCAACTGTACAATAGTGGTCAGACTGAACCTGGAGCATTGTGAGAGAGAGAAAGAGAGAGAGAGAGAGGTGGGGAGAGAGAGAGAGAGAGGGAGAGAGAGGGAGGGTGGGGGAGAGAGAGAGAGAGAGGAGGGTGGGGGGAGAGAGAGAGAGAGAGAGGGAGGTGGGGAGAGAGAGAGAGGGAGAGGGAGAGAAAGAGAAAGAGAGAGAGAGAGAGAGAGAGAGAGAGAGAGAGAGAGAGAGATTCACTGGGATGTTGGCAGGAAATTAATTAGTTATTGTAAATTGTCCTGGTGTCAGGCTAGTGCAGCTTGCTGGGCCAGAAGGGCCTGTTCAGTTCAGCACTATATTTTTAAATAAATGAGATTATGAAGCACATTGATAAATCAGATGGAGGGAGAAGCCAACAATGAGAGATCTGATCAAGGTTTACAAGACTATGAGAGGCATGTACAGAGTGGACAGAGAGCACCTGTTTCCCAGGGTTGAAATGTCTAATACCAGAGGGCATGCTTTGAAGATACGAGGGGGGGGGGGGGTAGGGTCAAGGGGGATGTGAGGGGTGAGTATTTTACTCAGAAAATGACGGATGCCTGGAAAGGCCTGCCTGGTCCGGCAGTAGAGGCAAATACATAATTAAGAGGCTTTTAAGAGACATTATGATAGGCACATGGATATAAGGACAATGGAAGGATATGGACAGTGTAGGTAGGAGAGTTTAGTGTTTGGGTGTTTTTGAATTCCTGTTTAGCTGGTTTGCCTCAACATTACTGGCCAAATGGCCTGTTCCTGAGGTGCACTCTTCTATTTATCTATGTATCTATGTAGCACTGAGTTGACACAATGAAGCTTGTCGAATGTTTTGTGCTAATGGGATCAGATGTAATTACATGGATGTAGTGTGATGGAGAGCAAACAATGATTATGTTTTATTGTAACCTGGAGGGAGATGAGTAAGCTCTCTCTCTGATCAGGCGGGAGATGAGAAAAGCTCTCTCTGATCTGGAGGGAGATGAGAAAGTTCTCTCTGATCTGGAGGGAGATGAGAAAATCTCTCTCTGATCAGGCGGGAGATGAGAAAATCTCTCTCTGATCAGGCGGGAGGTGAGAAAACTCTCTCTCATCTGGAGGGAGATGAGAAAACTCTGATCAGGCGGGAGATGAGAAAACTCTCATCTGGAGGGAGATGAGAAAACTCTCTCTGATCTGGAGGGAGATGAGAAAAGCTCTCTCTCTGATCTGGAGAAAGATGAGAAGGGTTTTCTCTCTGATCTGGAGGGAGATGAGAAAGTTCTCTCTGATCTGGAGGAGGATGAGAAAGTTCTCTCTGATCTGAAGGGAGATGAGAAAAGCTCTCTCTCTGATCTGGAGAAAGATGAGAAGGGTTTTCTCTCTGATCTGGAGGGAGATGAGAAAGTTCTCTCTGATCTGGAGGAGGATGAGAAAGTTCTCTCTGATCTGAAGGGAGATGAGAAAGGCTCTCTCTCTGATCTGGAGAGAGATGAGAAGGGTTTTCTCTCTGATCTGAAGGGAAGTGAGAAAAACCCTCTCTGATCTGAAGAAGGATGAGAAAGGATCTCTCTCTGATCAGGAGCTCGGAGATGAGGAGAGTGGAAAGACCTGGGAGGTACTTGGCCATTGCTGGACCCAAACTCATAAACACAGAAGAGTCTGTGGATGTTGGAAATCTTGAGCACACACAAGATGCAGGAGGCACTCAGGAGCTTCTATGGAGGGGAGTAAACAGTTGACATATGGGCACCATCTCCCAGTGGCTGCCCATTTCATTTCAACTTCCCATTCCTGTTCCAACATCTTCAGCTCAATGGAAGATGGGAGAAGGGAGAGAAGCTGGGCTGGGTAGCTGGAGTCTATAATTATGTTGGCTGTTTTGCCAAAGCAACAAAAAGTGTAGATAGAATCCAGGGAGAGAAATCAGGTTCCACAATCTGCTGAATTGTGTCTAAAACTCTCAGAATCACAATCTGGACCAGGTTTATTACCATGGTCATGAAATCTGTTGTCTTGTGGCAGCAGCACAGTGTAGGAGTAAAATTTCTATAAGTTATGATAAATAGGGCAACAGGGAAATACTGGGTAGTGTTCAAGGGTTCATTGTCCATTCAGAAATCTGATGGTGGAGGGGAAGAAGCTATTCCTGAACTGTTGAGTGTGTGTCTTCAGTCTCCTGTGCCTTCTCCTTGATGCTAGCACTGAGCAGAGGGCATTGCTTATTGGTGGTGGGGGTCCTTAATAACGGATGCCATCTTTTTGAGGCGTCAGTTTGTGAAGGTGTCCTGGATGTTGGGGAGGTTAGTGCTCATGATGGAGCTGAATGGATTTACAACTTTCTGCAGCTTTGTCCGATCCTGTGCAGTGGCCCCTCCATGCCAGACAGTGATGCAACCAGTTAGAATGCTCTCCATGGTATATCTGTAGAAATTTGGTGACATACTAAATCTCCTCAAATTCTGAATGTAATACAGCACTGGCTACAGGTGTCCGGTCAATCTGTGACAAGGAAGAATTAATCTAAGAGCATGTGGACTTGGAAGTGCTGAACAGAGTGCACTGGATCACCAGGGGTCCAGAACCAGAGCTATTGAGTCATTCCTTCGTGGTTGATTAATTTTCCCTCTCAACTCCATTCTCCTGCCTTCTCCCCATAATCAAGAACCTATCAGCTTCCGCTTTAAATACACCCAATGACTTGGCCACAACTGTCTGTGGCAATGAATTCCACAGATTCACCACCCTCTGGCTAAAGAAATTCCTCCTCATCTTTGTTCTAATTGGATGTCCCTCGATTCTGAATCTCTACCCTCTGGCCCTCGACTCCCCCACTGTAAGAAACATGCTCTTGAAGTCCACCTTATCTAGGCCTTTCAATATTCAATAGTTTTCCATGAGATCCCCCCCCCCCCCCACCATTCTTCTAAACTCCAGTGAATGCAGGCCCAGAGCCATCAAATTCTTGTCATACATTAACCCTTTTATTCCTGGAACGATTCTTGTGAGTCTCTTCCAGTCCCTCTCTAAAGTTAGCACATCCTTTCTTAGATAAGAGGCCCAAAACTGCTCTGACTACTCCGTGTGGTCTGACCAGTGTCTTATAAAGTCTCAGTAGTGGATTTCCCTTCCATGACGTATGGTGATATTTACACTGGAATGAGTACCTTACATTAGCAAGTGTCAAGAGTGTGACTTCAGTTCCCAGCACTGCTTCTCCACAACAGGACGTGTGAGGCACAATTTACAACTTACTCACCTCCTACAACCTGCCCCATTTCCAGCTTCCCCTTCCCCATGGAGAGTGATGGAATTGTACAGGGTGTTCACCGCACTGAATCTCCTCAAACTCCTAATGAAAGATAGCTGCTGATGTGCCTTCTTCATAATTGAACCAAATATCAGAATCAGAATTAGCCTCAGTATCACTAGCAGCTGTTCAGAAATTCATTGTTTTGCACAGCAGTAGATTTCAATACATAATAATAGTTTTTAAAAACTATGCATTACAATATGAAATATATAAATATATAAATCAGTCGTGCAAAGTAAAGAAAAAGTAGTGAGGTGGTGTTCATGGGTTCAATGTCCATTCAGGGATCTGATGGCAGAGGGGAAGAAGCTGTTCCTGAAACTTTGAGTCTTCAAGCTCCTGTACGTAGTAATGTGAAGAGGGTGATGGGGGTCCGTAATAATGGATGCTGCCTTTTTGAGGATTTGCCTTTTGTAGGTGTCATCGATACTGGGGTGGCTAGTACCCATAATGTTGGGCCCAAAATATATCCTCATAGATGTTGACACCCAGGAACTTGAAACCGCTCATCCTTTCTACTGATGTGAAGACTGGTGCGTTTTCCCTCGACTCCCCCTTCCTGAAGTCCACAATCAGTTTGTTGGTTTTAGTGCCGTTGAGTCCGAGGTTGTTGTTATGCCACCACTGAACAGCCCTGAATCAGCACCAAGAGACAACTGGCCCTTCGCCTGGGTGTGGCAGTCCAATATTGCTAGCTGAAGTACCTCACACTCCAGCTGCGTGGCCTGAGGGTCAGGGGCTTCCTAGCTGCACCTTCCCCATCCACCAACACCACTGAAAACTTTAATTAGCCGGAACCATTTTAACAATTTCCGATTGGCAGATTTTCAGAAATGCATAACAATGACATCAAAATACTGTAAATCACTTCCGAACAATTTCTTGAAAAAGTTAGAGGAATTAAAATGAATTTAGATGAAAGATGACCAAAACTGGGGCAGTGGGGAGATAATTTTAAGTTGATTGGAGGAGAGTTTAGGGGGGGATTCAGAGGTAGTTCCTTTTTACACACAGAGTGATGCATATGTGGAGCACCCTGCCAGGGGTGGATGTAGAGGCAGAAACACAAGGGGCATTTAAGGAATTTCCAGAAGCACATGGATGAAAGAAAAATGGAGGGTTATTTGGGAGGGAAGGGTTAGATTGATCTAGGTTCTAGAATTGGCCCAACATTATGGGCTGAATGGTCTATACTATGTTATAACATCCTATGTACTAAGTTCTGTGTTTAAACATCTGAAAAGTGATCATTGAAGATCTATAGTAAAGCAATGTCTAGGTGCCTCGTGGTTGATGGTGACAGTGCCAGTCTAGGTGCCTCGTGGTTGACGGTGACAGTGCCAGTCTAGGTGCCTCATGGTTGACAGTGACAGTGCCAGTCTAGGTGCCTCGTGGTTGACGGGGGCAGTGCCAGTCTAGGTGCCTCGTGGTTGACAGTGACAGTGCCAGTCTAGGTGCCTCGTGGTTGACGGGGGCAGTGCCAGTCTAGGTGCCTCGTGGTTGACGGTGACAGTGTCAGTCTAGGTGCCTCGTTGTGGATGGTGACAGTGCCAGTCTAGGTGCCTCATGGTTGACGGGGGCAGTGCCAGTCTAGGTGCCTCGTGGTTGACGGTGACAGTGTCAGTCTAGGTGCCTCGTGGTTGACGGTGACAGTGCCAGTTTAGGTGCCTCATGGTTGACAGTGACAGTGCCAGTCTAGGTGCCTCGTGGTTGACGGTGACAGTGCCAGTCTAGGTGCCTCATGGTTGACAGTGACAGTGCCAGTCTAGGTGCCTCGTGGTTGACGGTGACAGTGCCAGTCTAGGTGCCTCATGGTTGACAGTGACAGTGCCAGTCTAGGTGCCTCGTGGTTGACGGGGGCAGTGCCAGTCTAGGTGCCTCGTGGTTGACAGTGACAGTGCCAGTCTAGGTGCCTCGTGGTTGACGGGGGCAGTGCCAGTCTAGGTGCCTCGTGGTTGACGGTGACAGTGTCAGTCTAGTTGCCTCGTTGTGGAAGGAGACAGTGCCAGTCTAGGTGCCTCGTGGTTGACAGTGACAGTGCCAGTCTAGGTGCCTCGTGGTTGACGGGGGCAGTGCCAGTCTAGGTGCCTCGTGGTTGACAGTGACAGTGCCAGTCTAGGTGCCTCGTGATTGACAGTGACAGTGCCAGTCTAGGTGCCTCGTGGTTGACGGTGACAGTGTCAGTCTAGGTGCCTCATGGTTGACGGTGACAGTGTCAGTCTAGGTGCCTCGTGGTTGACGGGGGCAGTGTCAGTCTAGGTGCCTCGTGGTTGACGATGACAGTGCCAGTCTAGGTGCCTCGTGGTTGACGGTGACAGTGCCAGTCTAGGTGCCTCATGGTTGATAGTGACAGTGCCAGTCTAGGTGCCTCGTGGTTGACGGGGGCAGTGTCAGTCTAGGTGCCTCGTGGTTGACGGTGACAGTGCCAGTCTAGGTGCCTCATGGTTGACGATGACAGTGCCAGTCTAGGTGCCTCGTGGTTGACAGTGACAGTGCCAGTCTAGGTGCCTCATGGTTGACGGGGGCAGTGCCAGTCTAGGTGCCTCGTGGTTGACGGTGACAGTGTCAGTCTAGGTGCCTCGTGGTTGACGGTGACAGTGCCAGTCTAGGTGCCTCATGGTTGACAGTGACAGTGCCAGTCTAGGTGCCTCGTGGTTGACGGTGACAGTGCCAGTCTAGGTGCCTCATGGTTGATAGTGACAGTGCCAGTCTAGGTGCCTCGTGGTTGACGGTGACAGTGCCAGTCTAGGTGCCTCGTGGTTGACAGTGACAGTGCCAGTCTAGGTGCCTCGTGGTTGACGGGGGCAGTGCCAGTCTAGGTGCCTCGTGGTTGACAGTGACAGTGCCAGTCTAGGTGCCTCGTGGTTGACGGGGGCAGTGCCAGTCTAGGTGCCTCGTGGTTGACGGTGACAGTGTCAGTCTAGTTGCCTCGTTGTGGATGGAGACAGTGCCAGTCTAGGTGCCTCGTGGTTGACAGTGACAGTGCCAGTCTAGGTGCCTCGTGGTTGACGGGGGCAGTGCCAGTCTAGGTGCCTCGTGGTTGACAGTGACAGTGCCAGTCTAGGTGCCTCGTGATTGACAGTGACAGTGCCAGTCTAGGTGCCTCGTGGTTGACGGTGACAGTGTCAGTCTAGGTGCCTCATGGTTGAAGGTGACAGTGTCAGTCTAGGTGCCTCGTGGTTGACGGGGGCAGTGTCAGTCTAGGTGCCTCGTGGTTGACGATGACAGTGCCAGTCTAGGTGCCTCGTGGTTGACGGTGACAGTGCCAGTCTAGGTGCCTCATGGTTGATAGTGACAGTGCCAGTCTAGGTGCCTCGTGGTTGACGGGGGCAGTGTCAGTCTAGGTGCCTCGTGGTTGATGGTGGCAGTGCCAGTCTAGGTGCCTCATGGTTGACGATGACAGTGCCAGTCTAGGTGCCTCGTGGTTGACGGGGGCAGTGTCAGTCTAGGTGCCTCGTGGTTGACGGTGACAGTGCCAGTCTAGGTGCCTCATGGTTGACGATGACAGTGCCAGTCTAGGTGCCTCGTGGTTGACAGTGACAGTGCCAGTCTAGGTGCCTCATGGTTGACGGGGGCAGTGCCAGTCTAGGTGCCTCGTGGTTGACAGTGACAGTGCCAGTCTAGGTGCCTCGTGGTTGACGGTGACAGTGCCAGTCTAGGTGCCTCATGGTTGACGGTGACAGTGTCAGTCTAGGTGCCTCGTGGTTGACGGTGACAGTGCCAGTCTAGGTGCCTCATGGTTGACGGTGACAGTGTCAGTCTAGGTGCCTCATGGTTGACGGGGGCACTGCCAGTCTAGGTGCCTCGTGGTTGACGGGGGCAGTGTCAGTCTAGGTGCCTCGTGGTTGACGATGACAGTGCCAGTCTAGGTGCCTCGTGGTTGACGGTGACAGTGCCAGTCTAGGTGCCTCATGGTTGATAGTGACAGTGCCAGTCTAGGTGCCTCGTGGTTGATGGGGGCAGTGTCAGTCTAGGTGCCTCGTGGTTGATGGTGGCAGTGCCAGTCTAGGTGCCTCATGGTTGACGATGACAGTGCCAGTCTAGGTGCCTCGTGGTTGACGGGGGCAGTGCCAGTCTAGGTGCCTCGTGGTTGACGATGACAGTGTCAGTCTAGGTGCCTCGTGGTTGACGATGACAGTGCCAGTCTAGGTGCCTCATGGTTGACGATGACAGTGCCAGTCTAGGTGCCTCGTGGTTGACGATGACAGTGCCAGTCTAGGTGCCTCATGGTTGACGATGACAGTGCCAGTCTAGGTGCCTCGTGGTTGACGGGGGCAGTGTCAGTCTAGGTGCCTCGTGGTTGACGGTGACAGTGCCAGTCTAGGTGCCTCGTGGTTGACGGTGACAGTGCCAGTCTAGGTGCCTCATGGTTGACGGTGACAGTGCCAGTCTAGGTGCCTCGTGGTTGACGGTGACAGTGCCAGTCTAGGTGCCTCATGGTTGACAGTGACAGTGCCAGTCTAGGTGCCTCGTGGTTGACGGGGGCAGTGCCAGTCTAGGTGCCTCGTGGTTGACAGTGACAGTGCCAGTCTAGGTGCCTCGTGGTTGACGGGGGCAGTGCCAGTCTAGGTGCCTCGTGGTTGACGGTGACAGTGTCAGTCTAGGTGCCTCGTTGTGGATGGTGACAGTGCCAGTCTAGGTGCCTCGTGGTTGACGGTGACAGTGCCAGTCTAGGTGCCTCATGGTTGACAGTGACAGTGCCAGTCTAGGTGCCTCGTGGTTGACGGGGGCAGTGCCAGTCTAGGTGCCTCGTGGTTGACAGTGACAGTGCCAGTCTAGGTGCCTCATGGTTGACGGGGGCAGTGCCACTCTAGGTGCCTCGTGGTTGACAGTGACAGTGCCAGTCTAGGTGCCTCATGTTTGACGGTGACAGTGTCAGTCTAGGTGCCTCATGGTTGACGGTGACAGTGTCAGTCTAGGTGCCTCGTGGTTCACGGGGGCAGTGTCAGTCTAGGTGCCTCGTGGTTGACGATGACAGTGCCAGTCTAGGTGCCTCGTGGTTGACGGTGACAGTGCCAGTCTAGGTGCCTCATGGTTGATAGTGACAGTGCCAGTCTAGGTGCCTCGTGGTTGACGGGGGCAGTGCCAGTCTAGGTGCCTCGTGGTTGATGGTGGCAGTGCCAGTCTAGGTGCCTCGTGGTTGATGGTGGCAGTGCCAGTCTAGGTGCCTCATGGTTGACGATGACAGTGCCAGTCTAGGTGCCTCGTGGTTGACGGGGGCAGTGCCAGTCTAGGTGCCTCGTGGTTGATGATGACAGTGTCAGTCTAGGTGCCTCGTGGTTGACGGTGACAGTGCCAGTCTAGGTGCCTCATGGTTGACAGTGACAGTATCAGTCTAGGTGCCTCATGGTTGACGGTGACAGTGCCAGTCTAGGTGCCTCATGGTTGACAGTGACAGTGCCAGTCTAGGTGCCTCGTGGTTGATGGGGGCAGTGCCAGTCTAGGTGCCTCGTGGTTGACAGTGACAGTGCCAGTCTAGGTGCCTCGTGGTTGACGGTGACAGTGTCAGTCTAGGTGCCTCGTTGTGGATGGTGACAGTGCCAGTCTAGGTGCCTCATGGTTGACGGTGACAGTGCCAGTCTAGGTGCCTCATGGTTGACAGTGACAGTGCCAGTCTAGGTGCCTCGTGGTTGACGGGGGCAGTGCCAGTCTAGGTGCCTCGTGGTTGACAGTGACAGTGCCAGTCTAGGTGCCTCATGGTTGACGGGGGCAGTGCCAGTCCAGGTGCCTCGTGGTTGACAGTGACAGTGCCAGTCTAGGTGCCTCGTGGTTGACGGTGACAGTGTCAGTCTAGGTGCCTCATGGTTGACGGTGACAGTGTCAGTCTAGGTGCCTCGTGGTTGCCGGGGGCAGTGTCAGTCTAGGTGCCTCGTGGTTGACGATGACAGTGCCAGTCTAGGTGCCTCGTGGTTGACGGTGACAGTGCCAGTCTAGGTGCCTCATGGTTGATAGTGACAGTGCCAGTCTAGGTGCCTCGTGGTTGACGGGGGCAGTGCCAGTCTAGGTGCCTCGTGGTTGATGGTGGCAGTGCCAGTCTAGGTGCCTCGTGGTTGATGGTGGCAGTGCCAGTCTAGGTGCCTCATGGTTGACGATGACAGTGCCAGTCTAGGTGCCTCGTGGTTGACGGGGGCAGTGCCAGTCTAGGTGCCTCGTGGTTGACGATGACAGTGTCAGTCTAGGTGCCTCGTGGTTGACGGGGGCAGTGCCAGTCTAGGTGCCTCGTGGTTGACGGTGACAGTGCCAGTCTAGGTGCCTCGTGGTTGACGGTGACAGTGCCAGTCTAGGTGCCTCGTGGTTGACGGTGACAGTGTCAGTCTAGGTGCCTCGTGGTTGACGGTGACAGTGCCAGTCTAGGTGCCTCGTGGTTGACGGGGGCAGTGTCAGTCTAGGTGCCTCGTGGTTGACGGTGACAGTGCCAGTCTAGGTGCCTCGTGGTTGACGGTGACAGTGTCAGTCTAGGTGCCTCGTGGTTGACGGGGGCAGTGTCAGTCTAGGTGCCTCGTGGTTGACGGGGGCAGTGTCAGTCTAGGTGCCTCGTGGTTGAAGGGGGCAGTGGCAGTCTAGGTGCCTCGTGGTTGACGGTGACAGTGCCAGTCTAGGTGCCTCGTGGTTGACGGGGGCAGTGTCAGTCTAGGTGCCTCGTGGTTGACGGGGGCAGTGTCAGTCTAGGTGCCTCGTGGTTGACGGGGGCAGTGTCAGTCTAGGTGCCTCGTGGTTGACGGGGGCAGTGTCAGTCTAGGTGCCTCGTGGTTGACGGGGGCAGTGTCAGTCTAGGTGCCTCGTGGTTGACGGGGGCAGTGCCAGTCTAGGTGCCTCGTGGTTGATGGTGACAGTGCCAGTCTAGCTGCCTCGTGGTTGATGGTGACAATGCCAGTCTAGGTGCCTCATGGTTGACGGTGACAGTGCCAGTCTAGGTGCCTCGTGGTTGATGGTGACAATGCCAGTCTAGGTGCCTCATGGTTGACGGTGACAGTGCCAGTCTAGGTGCCTCGTGGTTGACGGGGACAGTGCCAGTCTAGGTACCTCGTGGTTGACGATGACAGTGCCAGTCTAGGTGCCACGTTGTGGATGGTGACAGTGCCAGTCTAGGTGCCTCATGGTTGACGATGACAGTGCCAGTCTAGGTGCCTCATGGTTGACGGTGACAGTGCCAGTCTAGGTGCCTCATGGTTGACGGGGACAGTGCCAGTCTAGGTGCCTCATGGTTGACGATGACAGTGCCAGTCTAGGTGCCTCGTGGTTGATGGGGACAGTGCCAGTCTAGGTGCCTCATGGTTGACGATGACAGTGCCAGTCTAGGTGCCTCGTGGTTGACGGTGACAGTGCCAGTCTAGGTGCCTCGTGGTTGACGGGTGCAGTGCCAGTCTAGGTGGCTCGTGGTTGATGGTGACAGTGTCAGTCTAGGTGCCTTGTGGTTGATGGGGGCAGTGCCAGTCTAGGTGCCTCGTGGTTGATGGGGGCAGTGCCAGTCTAGGTGCCTCGTGGTTGATGTTGACAGTGCCAGTCTAGGTGCCTCGTGGTTGATGGTGACAGTGCCAGTCTAGGTGCCTCGTGGTTGACGATGACAGTGCCAGTCTAGGTGCCTCGTTGTGGATGGTGACAGTGCCAGTCTAGGTGCCTCGTGGTTGACGGTGACAGTGCCAGTCTAGGTGCCTCGTGGTTGATGGGTGCAGTGCCAGTCTAGGTGCCTCGTGGTTGACGGGGGCAGTGCCAGTCTAGGTGCCTCGTGGTTGACGGGGGCAGTGCCAGTCTAGGTGCCTCATGGTTGATGATGACAGTGCCAGTCTAGGTGCCTCGTTGTGGATGGTGACAGTGCCAGTCTAGGTGCCTCGTGGTTGACGGGGGCAGTGCCAGTCTAGGTGCCTCGTGGTTGACGGGGGCAGTGCCAGCCTAGGTGCCTCGTGGTTGACGGTGACAGTGTCAGTCTAGGTGCCTCATGGTTGACGATGACAATGCCAGTCTAGGTGCCTCATGGTTGACGATGACAATGTCAGTCTAGGTGCCTCATGGTTGACGGTGACAGTGCCAGTCTAGGTGCCTCATGGTTGACGGTGACAGTGCCAGTCTAGGTGCCTCATGGTTGACGGTGACAGTGTCAGTCTAGGTGCCTCATGGTTGACGATTACAATGCCAGTCTAGGTGCCTCATGGTTGACGATGACAATGTCAGTCTAGGTGCCTCGTGGTTGACGGTGACAGTGCCAGTCTAGGTGCCTCATGGTTGACGATGACAGTGCCAGTCTAGGTGCCTCATGGTTGACGATGACAATGCCAGTCTAGGTGCCTCGTGGTTGACGGTGACAGTGCCAGTCTAGGTGCCTCATGGTTGACGATGACAATGCCAGTCTAGGTGCCTCGTGGTTGACGGTGACAGTGCCAGTCTAGGTGCCTCATGGTTGACGATGACAATGTCAGTCTAGGTGCCTCGTGGTTGACGGGGGCAGTATCAGTCTAGGTGCCTCGTGGTTGACGGGGGCAGTATCTGTCTAGGTGCCTCGTGGTTGCCGGGGGCAGTATCAGTCTAGGTGCCTCGTGGTTGCCGGGGGCAGTGTCAGTCTAGGTGCCTCGTGGTTGCCGGGGGCAGTATCAGTCTAGGTGCCTCGTGGTTGACAGTGGCAGTATCAGTCTAGGTGCCTCGTGGTTGACAGTGGCAGTATCAGTGTAGGTGCCTCATGGTTGACAGTGACAGTATCAGTCTAGGTGCCTCATGGTTGACGGTGACAGTGCCAGTCTAGGTGCCTCATGGTTGACAGTGACAGTGCCAGTCTAGGTGCCTCATGGTTGACAGTGGCAGTATCAGTCTAGGTGCCTCATGGTTGACGGTGACAGTGCCAGTCTAGGTGCCTCATGGTTGACAGTGACAGTGCCAGTCTAGGTGCGTCATGGTTGACAGTGACAGTGCCAGTCTAGGTGCCTCGTGGTTGACGGGGGCAGTGCCAGTCTAGGTGCCTCATGGTTGACAGTGACAGTGCCAGTCTAGGTGCCTCATGGTTGACAGTGGCAGTATCAGTCTAGGTGCCTCATGGTTGACGGTGACAGTGCCAGTCTAGGTGCCTCATGGTTGACAGTGACAGTGCCAGTCTAGGTGCCTCATGGTTGACAGTGACAGTGCCAGTCTAGGTGCCTCGTGGTTGACGGGGACAGTGCCAGTGTAGGTGCCTCATGGTTGACGGTGACAGTGCCAGTCTAGGTGCCTCATGGTTGACGGTGACAGTGCCAGTCTAGGTGCCTCATGGTTGACAGTGACAGTGCCAGTCTAGGTGCCTCATGGTTGACAGTGACAGTGCCAGTCTAGGTGCCTCGTGGTTGACGGGGGCAGTGCCAGTGTAGGTGCCTCATGGTTGACGGTGACAGTGCCACTCTAGGTGCCTCATGGTTGACGGTGACAGTGCCAGTCTAGGTGCCTCATGGTTGACGGTGACAGTGTCAGTCTAGGTGCCTCATGGTTGACGATGACAATGCCAGTCTAGGTGCCTCATGGTTGACGATGACAATGTCAGTCTAGGTGCCTCGTGGTTGACGGTGACAGTGCCAGTCTAGGTGCCTCATGGTTGACGATGACAGTGCCAGTCTAGGTGCCTCATGGTTGACGATGACAATGCCAGTCTAGGTGCCTCATGGTTGACGATGACAATGTCAGTCTAGGTGCCTCGTGGTTGACGGGGGCAGTATCAGTCTAGGTGCCTCGTGGTTGACGGGGGCAGTATCAGTCTAGGTGCCTCGTGGTTGCCGGGGGCAGTATCAGTCTAGGTGCCTCGTGGTTGCCGGGGGCAGTGTCAGTCTAGGTGCCTCGTGGTTGCCGGGGGCAGTATCAGTCTAGGTGCCTCATGGTTGACAGTGGCAGTATCAGTCTAGGTGCCTCATGGTTGACGGTGACAGTGCCAGTCTAGGTGCCTCATGGTTGACAGTGACAGTGCCAGTCTAGGTGCCTCATGGTTGACAGTGGCAGTATCAGTCTAGGTGACTCATGGTTGACGGTGACAGTGCCAGTCTAGGTGCCTCATGGTTGACAGTGACAGTGCCAGTCTAGGTGCCTCATGGTTGACGATGACAATGCCAGTCTAGGTGCCTCGTGGTTGACGATGACAATGCCAGTCTAGGTGCCTCGTGGTTGACGGTGACAGTGCCAGTCTAGGTGCCTCATGGTTGACGGTGACAGTGTCAGTCTAGGTGCCTCGTGGTTGACAGTGGCAGTATCAGTCTAGGTGCCTCGTGGTTGACAGTGGCAGTATCAGTCTAGGTGCCTCATGGTTGACAGTGACAGTGCCAGTCTAGGTGCCTCATGGTTGACGGTGACAGTGCCAGTCTAGGTGCCTCATGGTTGACAGTGACAGTGCCAGTCTAGGTGCCTCATGGTTGACAGTGGCAGTATCAGTCTAGGTGCCTCATGGTTGACAGTGACAGTGCCAGTCTAGGTGCCTCATGGTTGACAGTGACAGTGCCAGTCTAGGTGCCTCATGGTTGACAGTGACAGTGCCAGTCTAGGTGCCTCGTGGTTGACGGGGGCAGTGCCAGTCTAGGTGCCTCATGGTTGACAGTGACAGTGCCAGTCTAGGTGCCTCATGGTTGACAGTGGCAGTATCAGTCTAGGTGCCTCATGGTTGACGGTGACAGTGCCAGTCTAGGTGCCTCATGGTTGACAGTGACAGTGCCAGTCTAGGTGCCTCATGGTTGCCGGGGGCAGTATCAGTCTAGGTGCCTCGTGGTTGCCGGGGGCAGTGTCAGTCTAGGTGCCTCGTGTTTGCCGGGGGCAGTATCAGTCTAGGTGCCTCGTGGTTGACAGTGGCAGTGCCAGTCTAGGTGCCTCGTGGTTGACGATGACAGTGTCAGTCTAGGTGCCTCGTGGTTGACCGGGGCAGTGCCAGTCTAGGTGCCTCATGGTTGACGGGGGCACTGCCAGTCTAGGTTCCTCGTGGTTGATGGGGGCAGTGCCAGTCTAGCTGCCTCGTGGTTGATGGTGACAATGCCAGTCTAGGTGCCTCATGGTTGACGGTGACAGTGCCAGTCTAGGTGCCTCGTGGTTGATGGTGACAATGCCAGTCTAGGTGCCTCATGGTTGACGGTGACAGTGCCAGTCTAGGTGCCTCGTGGTTGACGGGGACAGTGCCAGTCTAGGTACCTCATGGTTGACGATGACAGTGCCAGTCTAGGTGCCTCGTTGTGGATGGTGACAGTGCCAGTCTAGGTGCCTCATGGTTGACGATGACAGTGCCAGTCTAGGTGCCTCATGGTTGACGGTGACAGTGCCAGTCTAGGTGCCTCATGGTTGACGGGGACAGTGCCAGTCTAGGTGCCTCATGGTTGACGATGACAGTGCCAGTCTAGGTGCCTCGTGGTTGATGGGGACAGTGCCAGTCTAGGTGCCTCATGGTTGACGATGACAGTGCCAGTCTAGGTGCCTCGTGGTTGACGGTGACAGTGCCAGTCTAGGTGCCTCGTGGTTGACGGGTGCAGTGCCAGTCTAGGTGCCTCGTGGTTGATGGTGACAGTGTCAGTCTAGGTGCCTTGTGGTTGATGGGGGCAGTGCCAGTCTAGGTGCCTCGTGGTTGATGGGGGCAGTGCCAATCTAGGTGCCTCGTGGTTGATGGTGACAGTGCCAGTCTAAGTGCCTCGTGGTTGATGGTGACAGTGCCAGTCTAGGTGCCTCGTGGTTGACGATGACAGTGCCAGTCTAGGTGCCTCGTTGTGGATGGTGACAGTGCCAGTCTAGGTGCCTCGTGGTTGACGGTGACAGTGCCAGTCTAGGTGCCTCGTGGTTGATGGGTGCAGTGCCAGTCTAGGTGCCTCGTGGTTGACGGGGGCAGTGCCAGTCTAGGTGCCTCGTGGTTGACGGGGTCAGTGCCAGTCTAGGTGCCTCATGGTTGATGATGACAGTGCCAGTCTAGGTGCCTCGTTGTGGATGGTGACAGTGCCAGTCTAGGTGCCTCGTGGTTGACGGGGGCAGTGCCAGTCTAGGTGCCTCGTGGTTGACGGGGGCAGTGGCAGTCTAGGTGCCTCGTGGTTGACAGTGACAGTGCCAGTCTAGGTGCCTCGTGGTTGACGGGGGCAGTGTCAGTCTAGGTGCCTCGTGGTTGACGGTGACAGTGCCAGTCTAGGTGCCTCGTGGTTGACGGTGACAGTGTCAGTCTAGGTGCCTCGTGGTTGACGGGGGCAGTGTCAGTCTAGGTGCCTCGTGGTTGATGGGGGCAGTGTCAGTCTAGGTGCCTCGTGGTTGAAGGGGGCAGTGGCAGTCTAGGTGCCTCGTGGTTGACGGTGACAGTGCCAGTCTAGGTGCCTCGTGGTTGACGGGGGCAGTGTCAGTCTAGGTGCCTCGTGGTTGACGGGGGCAGTGTCAGTCTAGGTGCCTCGTGGTTGACGGGGGCAGTGTCAGTCTAGGTGCCTCGTGGTTGACGGGGGCAGTGTCAGTCTAGGTGCCTCGTGGTTGACGGGGGCAGTGTCAGTCTAGGTGCCTCGTGGTTGACGGGGGCAGTGCCAGTCAAGGTGCCTCGTGGTTGATGGTGACAGTGCCAGTCTAGCTGCCTCGTGGTTGATGGTGACAATGCCAGTCTAGGTGCCTCATGGTTGACGGTGACAGTGCCAGTCTAGGTGCCTCGTGGTTGATGGTGACAATGCCAGTCTAGGTGCCTCATGGTTGACGGTGACAGTGCCAGTCTAGGTGCCTCGTGGTTGACGGGGACAGTGCCAGTCTAGGTACCTCCTGGTTGACGATGACAGTGCCAGTCTAGGTGCCACGTTGTGGATGGTGACAGTGCCAGTCTAGGTGCCTCATGGTTGACGATGACAGTGCCAGTCTAGGTGCCTCATGGTTGACGGTGACAGTGCCAGTCTAGGTGCCTCATGGTTGACGGGGACAGTGCCAGTCTAGGTGCCTCATGGTTGACGATGACAGTGCCAGTCTAGGTGCCTCGTGGTTGATGGGGACAGTGCCAGTCTAGGTGCCTCATGGTTGACGATGACAGTGCCAGTCTAGGTGCCTCGTGGTTGACGGTGACAGTGCCAGTCTAGGTGCCTCGTGGTTGACGGGTGCAGTGCCAGTCTAGGTGCCTCGTGGTTGATGGTGACAGTGTCAGTCTAGGTGCCTTGTGGTTGATGGGGGCAGTGCCAGTCTAGGTGCCTCGTGGTTGATGGGGGCAGTGCCAGTCTAGGTGCCTCGTGGTTGATGGTGACAGTGCCAGTCTAGGTGCCTCGTGGTTGATGGTGACAGTGCCAGTCTAGGTGCCTCGTGGTTGACGATGACAGTGCCAGTCTAGGTGCCTCGTTGTGGATGGTGACAGTGCCAGTCTAGGTGCCTCGTGGTTGACGGTGACAGTGCCAGTCTAGGTGCCTCGTGGTTGATGGGTGCAGTGCCAGTCTAGGTGCCTCGTGGTTGACGGGGGCAGTGCCAGTCTAGGTGCCTCGTGGTTGACGGGGGCAGTGCCAGTCTAGGTGCCTCATGGTTGATGATGACAGTGCCAGTCTAGGTGCCTCGTTGTGGATGGTGACAGTGCCAGTCTAGGTGCCTCGTGGTTGACGGGGGCAGTGCCAGTCTAGGTGCCTCGTGGTTGACGGGGGCAGTGCCAGCCTAGGTGCCTCGTGGTTGACGGTGACAGTGTCAGTCTAGGTGCCTCATGGTTGACGATGACAATGCCAGTCTAGGTGCCTCATGGTTGACGATGACAATGTCAGTCTAGGTGCCTCATGGTTGACGGTGACAGTGCCAGTCTAGGTGCCTCATGGTTGACGGTGACAGTGCCAGTCTAGGTGCCTCATGGTTGACGGTGACAGTGTCAGTCTAGGTGCCTCATGGTTGACGATGACAATGCCAGTCTAGGTGCCTCATGGTTGACGATGACAATGTCAGTCTAGGTGCCTCGTGGTTGACGGTGACAGTGCCAGTCTAGGTGCCTCATGGTTGACGATGACAGTGCCAGTCTAGGTGCCTCATGGTTGACGATGACAATGCCAGTCTAGGTGCCTCGTGGTTGACGGTGACAGTGCCAGTCTAGGTGCCTCATGGTTGACGATGACAATGCCAGTCTAGGTGCCTCGTGGTTGACGGTGACAGTGCCAGTCTAGGTGCCTCATGGTTGACGATGACAATGTCAGTCTAGGTGCCTCGTGGTTGACGGGGGCAGTATCAGTCTAGGTGCCTCGTGGTTGACGGGGGCAGTATCTGTCTAGGTGCCTCGTGGTTGCCGGGGGCAGTATCAGTCTAGGTGCCTCGTGGTTGCCGGGGGCAGTGTCAGTCTAGGTGCCTCGTGGTTGCCGGGGGCAGTATCAGTCTAGGTGCCTCGTGGTTGACAGTGGCAGTATCAGTCTAGGTGCCTCATGGTTGACAGTGGCAGTATCAGTGTAGGTGCCTCATGGTTGACAGTGACAGTATCAGTCTAGGTGCCTCATGGTTGACGGTGACAGTGCCAGTCTAGGTGCCTCATGGTTGACAGTGACAGTGCCAGTCTAGGTGCCTCATGGTTGACAGTGGCAGTATCAGTCTAGGTGCCTCATGGTTGACGGTGACAGTGCCAGTCTAGGTGCCTCATGGTTGACAGTGACAGTGCCAGTCTAGGTGCGTCATGGTTGACAGTGACAGTGCCAGTCTAGGTGCCTCGTGGTTGACGGGGGCAGTGCCAGTCTAGGTGCCTCATGGTTGACAGTGACAGTGCCAGTCTAGGTGCCTCATGGTTGACAGTGGCAGTATCAGTCTAGGTGCCTCATGGTTGACGGTGACAGTGCCAGTCTAGGTGCCTCATGGTTGACAGTGACAGTGCCAGTCTAGGTGCCTCATGGTTGACAGTGACAGTGCCAGTCTAGGTGCCTCGTGGTTGACGGGGACAGTGCCAGTGTAGGTGCCTCATGGTTGACGGTGACAGTGCCAGTCTAGGTGCCTCATGGTTGACGGTGACAGTGCCAGTCTAGGTGCCTCATGGTTGACAGTGACAGTGCCAGTCTAGGTGCCTCGTGGTTGACGGGGGCAGTGCCAGTATAGGTGCCTCATGGTTGACGGTGACAGTGCCAGTCTAGGTGCCTCATGGTTGACGGTGACAGTGCCAGTCTAGGTGCCTCATGGTTGACGGTGACAGTGTCAGTCTAGGTGCCTCATGGTTGACGATGACAATGCCAGTCTAGGTGCCTCATGGTTGACGATGACAATGTCAGTCTAGGTGCCTCGTGGTTGACGGTGACAGTGCCAGTCTAGGTGCCTCATGGTTGACGATGACAGTGCCAGTCTAGGTGCCTCATGGTTGACGATGACAATGCCAGTCTAGGTGCCTCGTGGTTGACGATGACAGTGCCAGTCTAGGTGCCTCATGGTTGACGATGACAATGCCAGTCTAGGTGCCTCGTGGTTGACGGTGACAGTGCCAGTCTAGGTGCCTCATGGTTGACGATGACAATGTCAGTCTAGGTGCCTCGTGGTTGACGGGGGCAGTATCAGTCTAGGTGCCTCGTGGTTGACGGGGGCAGTATCAGTCTAGGTGCCTCGTGGTTGCCGGGGGCAGTATCAGTCTAGGTGCCTCGTGGTTGCCGGGGGCAGTGTCAGTCTAGGTGCCTCGTGGTTGCCGGGGGCAGTATCAGTCTAGGTGCCTCATGGTTGACAGTGGCAGTATCAGTCTAGGTGCCTCATGGTTGACGGTGACAGTGCCAGTCTAGGTGCCTCATGGTTGACAGTGACAGTGCCAGTCTAGGTGCCTCATGGTTGACAGTGGCAGTATCAGTCTAGGTGACTCATGGTTGACGGTGACAGTGCCAGTCTAGGTGCCTCATGGTTGACAGTGACAGTGCCAGTCTAGGTGCCTCATGGTTGACGATGACAATGCCAGTCTAGGTGCCTCGTGGTTGACGATGACAATGCCAGTCTAGGTGCCTCGTGGTTGACGGTGACATTGCCAGTCTAGGTGCCTCATGGTTGACGGTGACAGTGTCAGTCTAGGTGCCTCGTGGTTGACAGTGGCAGTATCAGTCTAGGTGCCTCATGGTTGACAGTGGCAGTATCAGTCTAGGTGCCTCATGGTTGACAGTGACAGTGCCAGTCTAGGTGCCTCATGGTTGACGGTGACAGTGCCAGTCTAGGTGCCTCATGGTTGACGATGACAGTGCCAGTCTAGGTGCCTCATGGTTGACAGTGGCAGTATCAGTCTAGGTGCCTCATGGTTGACAGTGACAGTGCCAGTCTAGGTGCCTCATGGTTGACAGTGACAGTGCCAGTCTAGGTGCCTCATGGTTGACAGTGACAGTGCCAGTCTAGGTGCCTCGTGGTTGACGGGGGCAGTGCCAGTCTAGGTGCCTCATGGTTGACAGTGACAGTGCCAGTCTAGGTGCCTCATGGTTGACAGTGGCAGTATCAGTCTAGGTGCCTCATGGTTGACGGTGACAGTGCCAGTCTAGGTGCCTCATGGTTGACAGTGACAGTGCCAGTCTAGGTGCCTCATGGTTGCCGGGGGCAGTATCAGTCTAGGTGCCTCGTGGTTGCCGGGGGCAGTGTCAGTCTAGGTGCCTCGTGTTTGCCGGGGGCAGTATCAGTCTAGGTGCCTCGTGGTTGACAGTGGCAGTGCCAGTCTAGGTGCCTCGTGGTTGACGATGACAGTGTCAGTCCAGGTGCCTCGTGGTTGACCGGGGCAGTGCCAGTCTAGGTGCCTCATGGTTGACGGGGGCACTGCCAGTCTAGGTTCCTCGTGGTTGATGGGGGCAGTGCCAGTCTAGCTGCCTCGTGGTTGATGGTGACAATGCCAGTCTAGGTGCCTCATGGTTGACGGTGACAGTGCCAGTCTAGGTGCCTCGTGGTTGATGGTGACAATGCCAGTCTAGGTGCCTCATGGTTGACGGTGACAGTGCCAGTCTAGGTGCCTCGTGGTTGACGGGGACAGTGCCAGTCTAGGTACCTCATGGTTGACGATGACAGTGCCAGTCTAGGTGCCTCGTTGTGGATGGTGACAGTGCCAGTCTAGGTGCCTCATGGTTGACGATGACAGTGCCAGTCTAGGTGCCTCATGGTTGACGGTGACAGTGCCAGTCTAGGTGCCTCATGGTTGACGGGGACAGTGCCAGTCTAGGTGCCTCATGGTTGACGATGACAGTGCCAGTCTAGGTGCCTCGTGGTTGATGGGGACAGTGCCAGTCTAGGTGCCTCATGGTTGACGATGACAGTGCCAGTCTAGGTGCCTCGTGGTTGACGGTGACAGTGCCAGTCTAGGTGCCTCGTGGTTGACGGGTGCAGTGCCAGTCTAGGTGCCTCGTGGTTGATGGTGACAGTGTCAGTCTAGGTGCCTTGTGGTTGATGGGGGCAGTGCCAGTCTAGGTGCCTCGTGGTTGATGGGGGCAGTGCCAGTCTAGGTGCCTCGTGGTTGATGGTGACAGTGCCAGTCTAAGTGCCTCGTGGTTGATGGTGACAGTGCCAGTCTAGGTGCCTCGTGGTTGACGATGACAGTGCCAGTCTAGGTGCCTCGTTGTGGATGGTGACAGTGCCAGTCTAGGTGCCTCGTGGTTGACGGTGACAGTGCCAGTCTAGGTGCCTCGTGGTTGATGGGTGCAGTGCCAGTCTAGGTGCCTCGTGGTTGACGGGGGCAGTGCCAGTCTAGGTGCCTCGTGGTTGACGGGGTCAGTGCCAGTCTAGGTGCCTCATGGTTGATGATGACAGTGCCAGTCTAGGTGCCTCGTTGTGGATGGTGACAGTGCCAGTCTAGGTGCCTCGTGGTTGACGGGGGCAGTACCAGTCTAGGTGCCTCGTGGTTGACGGGGGCAGTGCCAGCCTAGGTGCCTCGTGGTTGACGGTGACAGTGTCAGTCTAGGTGCCTCATGGTTGACGATGACAATGCCAGTCTAGGTGCCTCATGGTTGACGATGACAATGTCAGTCTAGGTGCCTCATGGTTGACGGTGACAGTGCCAGTCTAGGTGCCTCATGGTTGACGGTGACAGTGCCAGTCTAGGTGCCTCATGGTTGACGGTGACAGTGTCAGTCTAGGTGCCTCATGGTTGACGATGACAATGCCAGTCTAGGTGCCTCATGGTTGACGATGACAATGTCAGTCTAGGTGCCTCGTGGTTGACGGTGACAGTGCCAGTCTAGGTGCCTCATGGTTGACGATGACAGTGCCAGTCTAGGTGCCTCATGGTTGACGATGACAATGCCAGTCTGGGTGCCTCGTGGTTGACAGTGACAGTGCCAGTCTAGGTGCCTCGTGGTTGACGGGGGCAGTGCCAGTCTAGGTGCCTCGTGGTTGACAGTGACAGTGCCAGTCTAGGTGCCTCATGGTTGACGGGGGCAGTGCCAGTCTAGGTGCCTCGTGGTTGACAGTGACAGTGCCAGTCTAGGTGCCTCGTGGTTGACGGTGACAGTGTCAGTCTAGGTGCCTCATGGTTGACGGTGACAGTGTCAGTCTAGGTGCCTCGTGGTTGACGGGGGCAGTGTCAGTCTAGGTGCCTCGTGGTTGACGATGACAGTGCCAGTCTAGGTGCCTCGTGGTTGACAGTGACAGTGCCAGTCTAGGTGCCTCATGGTTGACGGGGGCAGTGCCAGTCTAGGTGCCTCGTGGTTGACAGTGACAGTGCCAGTCTAGGTGCCTCGTGGTTGACGGTGACAGTGTCAGTCTAGGTGCCTCATGGTTGACGGTGACAGTGTCAGTCTAGGTGCCTCGTGGTTGCCGGGGGCAGTGTCAGTCTAGGTGCCTCGTGGTTGACGGGGGCAGTGTCAGTCTAGGTGCCTCGTGGTTGACGATGACAGTGCCAGTCTAGGTGCCTCGTGGTTGACGGTGACAGTGCCAGTCTAGGTGCCTCATGGTTCATAGTGACAGTGCCAGTCTAGGTGCCTCGTGGTTGACGGGGGCAGTGCCAGTCTAGGTGCCTCGTGGTTGATGGTGGCAGTGCCAGTCTAGGTGCCTCGTGGTTGATGGTGGCAGTGCCAGTCTAGGTGCCTCATGGTTGACGATGACAGTGCCAGTCTAGGTGCCTCGTGGTTGACGGGGGCAGTGCCAGTCTAGGTGCCTCGTGGTTGACGATGACAGTGTCAGTCTAGGTGCCTCGTGGTTGACGGGGGCAGTGCCAGTCTAGGTGCCTCGTGGTTGACGGTGACAGTGCCAGTCTAGGTGCCTCGTGGTTGACGGTGACAGTGCCAGTCTAGGTGCCTCGTGGTTGACGGTGACAGTGCCAGTCTAGGTGCCTCGTGGTTGACGGTGACAGTGTCAGTCTAGGTGCCTCGTGGTTGACGGTGACAGTGCCAGTCTAGGTGCCTCGTGGTTGACGGGGGCAGTGTCAGTCTAGGTGCCTCGTGGTTGACGGTGACAGTGCCAGTCTATGTGCCTCGTGGTTGACGGTGACAGTGTCAGTCTAGGTGCCTCGTGGTTGACGGGGGCAGTGTCAGTCTAGGTGCCTCGTGGTTGACGGGGGCAGTGTCAGTCTAGGTGCCTCGTGGTTGAAGGGGGCAGTGGCAGTCTAGGTGCCTCGTGGTTGACGGTGACAGTGCCAGTCTAGGTGCCTCGTGGTTGACGGGGGCAGTGTCAGTCTAGGGGCCTCGTGGTTGACGGGGGCAGTGTCAGTCTAGGTGCCTCGTGGTTGACGGGGGCAGTGTCAGTCTAGGTGCCTCGTGGTTGACGGGGGCAGTGTCAGTCTAGGTGCCTCGTGGTTGACGGGGGCAGTGCCAGTCTAGGTGCCTCGTGGTTGATGGTGACAGTGCCAGTCTAGCTGCCTCGTGGTTGATGGTGACAATGCCAGTCTAGGTGCCTCATGGTTGACGGTGACAGTGCCAGTCTAGGTGCCTCGTGGTTGATGGTGACAATGCCAGTCTAGGTGCCTCATGGTTGACGGTGACAGTGACAGTCTAGGTGCCTCGTGGTTGACGGGGACAGTGCCAGTCTAGGTACCTCATGGTTGACGATGACAGTGCCAGTCTAGGTGCCTCGTTGTGGATGGTGACAGTGCCAGTCTAGGTGCCTCATGGTTGACGATGACAGTGCCAGTCTAGGTGCCTCATGGTTGACGGTGACAGTGCCAGTCTAGGTGCCTCATGGTTGACGGGGACAGTGCCAGTCTAGGTGCCTCATGGTTGACGATGACAGTGCCAGTCTAGGTGCCTCGTGGTTGATGGGGACAGTGCCAGTCTAGGTGCCTCATGGTTGACGATGACAGTGCCAGTCTAGGTGCCTCGTGGTTGACGGTGACAGTGCCAGTCTAGGTGCCTCGTGGTTGACGGGTGCAGTGCCAGTCTAGGTGCCTCGTGGTTGATGGTGACAGTGTCAGTCTAGGTGCCTTGTGGTTGATGGGGGCAGTGCCAGTCTAGGTGCCTCGTGGTTGATGGGGGCAGTGCCAGTCTAGGTGCCTCGTGGTTGATGGTGACAGTGCCAGTCTAGGTGCCTCGTGGTTGATGGTGACAGTGCCAGTCTAGGTGCCTCGTGGTTGACGATGACAGTGCCAGTCTAGGTGCCTCGTTGTGGATGGTGACAGTGCCAGTCTAGGTGCCTCGTGGTTGACGGTGACAGTGCCAGTCTAGGTGCCTCGTGGTTAATGGGTGCAGTGCCAGTCTAGGTGCCTCGTGGTTGACGGGGGCAGTGCCAGTCTAGGTGCCTCGTGGTTGACGGGGGCAGTGCCAGTCTAGGTGCCTCATGGTTGATGATGACAGTGCCAGTCTAGGTGCCTCGTTGTGGATGGTGACAGTGCCAGTCTAGGTGCCTCGTGGTTGACGGGGGCAGTGCCAGTCTAGGTGCCTCGTGGTTGACGGGGGCAGTGCCAGCCTAGGTGCCTCGTGGTTGACGGTGACAGTGTCAGTCTAGGTGCCTCATGGTTGACGATGACAATGTCAGTCTAGGTGCCTCATGGTTGACGGTGACAGTGCCAGTCTAGGTGCCTCATGGTTGACGGTGACAGTGCCAGTCTAGGTGCCTCATGGTTGACGGTGACAGTGTCAGTCTAGGTGCCTCATGGTTGACGATGACAATGCCAGTCTAGGTGCCTCATGGTTGACGATGACAATGTCAGTCTAGGTGCCTCGTGGTTGACGGTGACAGTGCCAGTCTAGGTGTCTCATGGTTGACGATGACAGTGCCAGTCTAGGTGCCTCATGGTTGACGATGACAATGTCAGTCTAGGTGCCTCGTGGTTGACGGGGGCAGTATCAGTCTAGGTGCCTCGTGGTTGACGGGGGCAGTGCCAGTCTAGGTGCCTCGTGGTTGACGGTGACAGTGCCAGTCTAGGTGCCTCGTGGTTGACGGTGACAGTGCCAGTCTAGGTGCCTCGTGGTTGACGGTGACAGTGCCAGTCTATGTGCCTCGTGGTTGACGGTGACAGTGTCAGTCTAGGTGCCTCGTGGTTGACGGGGGCAGTGTCAGTCTAGGTGCCTCGTGGTTGACGGGGGCAGTATCTGTCTAGGTGCCTCGTGGTTGCCGGGGGCAGTATCAGTCTAGGTGCCTCGTGGTTGCCGGGGGCAGTGTCAGTCTAGGTGCCTCGTGGTTGCCGGGGGCAGTGCCAGTCTAGGTGCCTCGTGGTTGACAGTGGCAGTATCAGTGTAGGTGCCTCATGGTTGACAGTGACAGTATCAGTCTAGGTGCCTCATGGTTGACGGTGACAGTGCCAGTCTAGGTGCCTCATGGTTGACAGTGACAGTGCCAGTCTAGGTGCCTCATGGTTGACAGTGGCAGTATCAGTCTAGGTGCCTCATGGTTGACGGTGACAGTGCCAGTCTAGGTGCCTCATGGTTGACAGTGACAGTGCCAGTCTAGGTGCCTCATGGTTGACAGTGACAGTGCCAGTCTAGGTGCCTCGTGGTTGACGGGGGCAGTGCCAGTCTAGGTGCCTCATGGTTGACGGTGACAGTGCCAGTCTAGGTGCCTCATGGTTGACGGTGACAGTGCCAGTCTAGGTGCCTCATGGTTGACAGTGACAGTGCCAGTCTAGGTGCCTCGTGGTTGACGGGGGCAGTGCCAGTGTAGGTGCCTCATGGTTGACGGTGACAGTGCCAGTCTAGGTGCCTCATGGTTGACGGTGACAGTGCCAGTCTAGGTGCCTCATGGTTGACGGTGACAGTGTCAGTCTAGGTGCCTCATGGATGACGATGACAATGCCAGTCTAGGTGCCTCATGGTTGACGATGACAATGTCAGTCTAGGTGCCTCGTGGTTGACGGTGACAATGTCAGTCTAGGTGCCTCGTTGCTGACGGTGACAGTGCCAGTCTAGGTGCCTCATGGTTGACGATGACAGTGCCAGTCTAGGTGCCTCATGGTTGACGATGACAATGCCAGTCTAGGTGCCTCGTGGTTGACGGTGACAGTGCCAGTCTAGGTGCCTCATGGTTGACGATGACAATGCCAGTCTAGGTGCCTCGTGGTTGACGGTGACAGTGCCAGTCTAGGTGCCTCATGGTTGACGATGACAATGTCAGTCTAGGTGCCTCGTGGTTGACGGGGGCAGTATCAGTCTAGGTGCCTCGTGGTTGCCGGGGGCAGTGTCAGTCTAGGTGCCTCGTGGTTGCCGGGGGCAGTATCAGTCTAGGTGCCTCATGGTTGACAGTGGCAGTATCAGTCTAGGTGCCTCATGGTTGACGGTGACAGTGCCAGTCTAGGTGCCTCATGGTTGACAGTGACAGTGCCAGTCTAGGTGCCTCATGGTTGACGATGACAATGCCAGTCTAGGTGCCTCGTGGTTGACGATGACAATGCCAGTCTAGGTGCCTCGTGGTTGACGGTGACAGTGCCAGTCTAGGTGCCTCGTGGTTGACGGTGACAGTGCCAGTGTAGGTGCCTCATGGTTGACGGTGACAGTGTCAGTCTAGGTGCCTCGTGGTTGACGGTGGCAGTATCAGTCTAGGTGCCTCATGGTTGACAGTGGCAGTATCAGTCTAGGTGCCTCGCGGTTGACGGTGACAGTATCAGTCTAGGTGCCTCATGGTTGACGGTGACAGTGCCAGTCTAGGTGCCTCATGGTTGACAGTGACAGTGCCAGTCTAGGTGCCTCATGGTTGACAGTGGCAGTATCAGTCTAGGTGCCTCATGGTTGACGGTGACAGTGCCAGTCTAGGTGCCTCATGGTTGACAGTGACAGTGCCAGTCTAGGTGCCTCATGGTTGACGATGACAATGCCAGTCTAGGTGCCTCGTGGTTGACGATGACAATGCCAGTCTAGGTGCCTCATGGTTGATAGTGACAGTGCCAGTCTAGGTGCCTCGTGGTTGACGGGGGCAGTGCCAGTCTAGGTGCCTCGTGGTTGATGGTGGCAGTGCCAGTCTAGGTGCCTCGTGGTTGATGGTGGCAGTGCCAGTCTAGGTGCCTCATGGTTGACGATGACAGTGCCAGTCTAGGTGCCTCGTGGTTGACGGGGGCAGTGCCAGTCTAGGTGCCTCGTGGTTGACGATGACAGTGTCAGTCTAGGTGCCTCGTGGTTGACGGGGGCAGTGCCAGTCTAGGTGCCTCGTGGTTGACGGTGACAGTGCCAGTCTAGGTGCCTCGTGGTTGACGGTGACAGTGCCAGTCTAGGTGCCTCGTGGTTGACGGTGACAGTGCCAGTCTAGGTGCCTCGTGGTTAACGGTGACAGTGTCAGTCTAGGTGCCTCGTGGTTGACGGTGACAGTGCCAGTCTAGGTGCCTCGTGGTTGACGGGGGCAGTGTCAGTCTAGGTGCCTCGTGGTTGACGGTGACAGTGCCAGTCTATGTGCCTCGTGGTTGACGGTGACAGTGTCAGTCTAGGTGCCTCGTGGTTGACGGAGGCAGTGTCAGTCTAGGTGCCTCGTGGTTGACGGGGGCAGTGTCAGTCTAGGTGCCTCGTGGTTGAAGGGGGCAGTGGCAGTCTAGGTGCCTCGTGGTTGACGGTGACAGTGCCAGTCTAGGTGCCTCGTGGTTGACGGGGGCAGTGTCAGTCTAGGGGCCTCGTGGTTGACGGGGGCAGTGTCAGTCTAGGTGCCTCGTGGTTGACGGGGGCAGTGTCAGTCTAGGTGCCTCGTGGTTGACGGGGGCAGTGTCAGTCTAGGTGCCTCGTGGTTGACGGGGGCAGTGTCAGTCTAGGTGCCTCGTGGTTGACGGGGGCAGTGCCAGTCTAGGTGCCTCGTGGTTGATGGTGACAGTGCCAGTCTAGCTGCCTCGTGGTTGATGGTGACAATGCCAGTCTAGGTGCCTCATGGTTGACGGTGACAGTGCCAGTCTAGGTGCCTCGTGGTTGATGGTGACAATGCCAGTCTAGGTGCCTCATGGTTGACGGTGACAGTGCCAGTCTAGGTGCCTCGTGGTTGACGATGACAGTGCCAGTCTAGGTGCCTCGTTGTGGATGGTGACAGTGCCAGTCTAGGTGCCTCATGGTTGACGATGACAGTGCCAGTCTAGGTGCCTCATGGTTGACGGTGACAGTGCCAGTCTAGGTGCCTCATGGTTGACGGGGACAGTGCCAGTCTAGGTGCCTCATGGTTGACGATGACAGTGCCAGTCTAGGTGCCTCGTGGTTGATGGGGACAGTGCCAGTCTAGGTGCCTCATGGTTGACGATGACAGTGCCAGTCTAGGTGCCTCGTGGTTGACGGTGACAGTGCCAGTCTAGGTGCCTCGTGGTTGACGGGTGCAGTGCCAGTCTAGGTGCCTCGTGGTTGATGGTGACAGTGTCAGTCTAGGTGCCTTGTGGTTGATGGGGGCAGTGCCAGTCTAGGTGCCTCGTGGTTGATGGGGGCAGTGCCAGTCTAGGTGTCTCGTGGTTGATGGTGACAGTGCCAGTCTAGGTGCCTCGTGGTTGATGGTGACAGTGCCAGTCTAGGTGCCTCGTGGTTGACGATGACAGTGCCAGTCTAGGTGCCTCGTTGTGGATGGTGACAGTGCCAGTCTAGGTGCCTCGTGGTTGACGGTGACAGTGCCAGTCTAGGTGCCTCGTGGTTGATGGGTGCAGTGCCAGTCTAGGTGCCTCGTGGTTGACGGGGGCAGTGCCAGTCTAGGTGCCTCGTGGTTGACGGGGGCAGTGCCAGTCTAGGTGCCTCATGGTTGATGATGACAGTGCCAGTCTAGGTGCCTCGTTGTGGATGGTGACAGTGCCAGTCTAGGTGCCTCGTGGTTGACGGGGGCAGTGCCAGTCTAGGTGCCTCGTGGTTGACGGGGGCAGTGCCAGCCTAGGTGCCTCGTGGTTGACGGTGACAGTGTCAGTCTAGGTGCCTCATGGTTGACGATGACAATGCCAGTCTAGGTGCCTCATGGTTGACGATGACAATGTCAGTCTAGGTGCCTCATGGTTGACGGTGACAGTGCCAGTCTAGGTGCCTCATGGTTGACGGTGACAGTGCCAGTCTAGGTGCCTCATGGTTGACGGTGACAGTGTCAGTCTAGGTGCCTCATGGTTGACGATGACAATGCCAGTCTAGGTGCCTCATGGTTGACGATGACAATGTCAGTCTAGGTGCCTCGTGGTTGACGGTGACAGTGCCAGTCTAGGTGCCTCGTGGTTGACGATGACAGTGCCAGTCTAGGTGCCTCATGGTTGACGATGACAATGTCAGTCTAGGTGCCTCGTGGTTGACGGGGGCAGTATCAGTCTAGGTGCCTCGTGGTTGACGGGGGCAGTATCTGTCTAGGTGCCTCGTGGTTGCCGGGGGCAGTATCAGTCTAGGTGCCTCGTGGTTGCCGGGGGCAGTGTCAGTCTAGGTGCCTCGTGGTTGCCGGGGGCAGTGTCAGTCTAGGTGCCTCGTGGTTGACAGTGGCAGTATCAGTCTAGGTGCCTCGTGGTTGACAGTGGCAGTATCAGTGTAGGTGCCTCATGGTTGACAGTGACAGTATCAGTCTAGGTGCCTCATGGTTGACGGTGACAGTGCCAGTCTAGGTGCCTCATGGTTGACAGTGACAGTGCCAGTCTAGGTGCCTCATGGTTGACAGTGGCAGTATCAGTCTAGGTGCCTCATGGTTGACGGTGACAGTGCCAGTCTAGGTGCCTCATGGTTGACAGTGACAGTGCCAGTCTAGGTGCCTCATGGTTGACAGTGACAGTGCCAGTCTAGGTGCCTCGTGGTTGACGGGGGCAGTGCCAGTCTAGGTGCCTCATGGTTGACAGTGACAGTGCCAGTCTAGGTGCCTCATGGTTGACAGTGGCAGTATCAGTCTAGGTGCCTCATGGTTGACGGTGACAGTGCCAGTCTAGGTGCCTCATGGTTGACAGTGACAGTGCCAGTCTAGGTGCCTCATGGTTGACAGTGACAGTGCCAGTCTAGGTGCCTCGTGGTTGACGGGGACAGTGCCAGTGTAGGTGCCTCATGGTTGACGGTGACAGTGCCAGTCTAGGTGCCTCATGGTTGACGGTGACAGTGCCAGTCTAGGTGCCTCATGGTTGACGGTGACAGTGCCAGTCTAGGTGCCTCATGGTTGACAGTGACAGTGCCAGTCTAGGTGCCTCGTGGTTGACGGGGGCAGTGCCAGTGTAGGTGCCTCATGGTTGACGGTGACAGTGCCAGTCTAGGTGCCTCATGGTTGACGGTGACCTTGCCAGTCTAGGTGCCTCATGGTTGACGGTGACAGTGTCAGTCTAGGTGCCTCATGGTTGACGATGACAATGCCAGTCTAGGTGCCTCATGGTTGACGATGACAATGTCAGTCTAGGTGCCTCGTGGTTGACGGTGACAATGTCAGTCTAGGTGCCTCGTGGTTGACGGTGACAGTGCCAGTCTAGGTGCCTCATGGTTGACGATGACAGTGCCAGTCTAGGTGCCTCATGGTTGACGATGACAATGCCAGTCTAGGTGCCTCGTGGTTGACGGTGACAGTGCCAGTCTAGGTGCCTCATGGTTGACGATGACAATGCCAGTCTAGGTGCCTCGTGGTTGACGGTGACAGTGCCAGTCTAGGTGCCTCATGGTTGACGATGACAATGTCAGTCTAGGTGCCTCGTGGTTGACGGGGGCAGTATCAGTCTAGGTGCCTCGTGGTTGACGGGGGCAGTATCAGTCTAGGTGCCTCGTGGTTGCCGGGGGCAGTATCAGTCTAGGTGCCTCGTGGTTGCCGGGGGCAGTGTCAGTCTAGGTGCCTCGTGGTTGCCGGGGGCAGTATCAGTCTAGGTGCCTCATGGTTGACAGTGGCAGTATCAGTCTAGGTGCCTCATGGTTGACGGTGACAGTGCCAGTCTAGGTGCCTCATGGTTGACAGTGACAGTGCCAGTCTAGGTGCCTCATGGTTGACGATGACAATGCCAGTCTAGGTGCCTCGTGGTTGACGATGACAATGCCAGTCTAGGTGCCTCGTGGTTGACGGTGACAGTGCCAGTCTAGGTGCCTCGTGGTTGACGGTGACAGTGCCAGTGTAGGTGCCTCATGGTTGACGGTGACAGTGTCAGTCTAGGTGCCTCGTGGTTGACGGTGGCAGTATCAGTCTAGGTGCCTCATGGTTGACAGTGGCAGTATCAGTCTAGGTGCCTCGTGGTTGACGGTGACAGTATCAGTCTAGGTGCCTCATGGTTGACGGTGACAGTGCCAGTCTAGGTGCCTCATGGTTGACAGTGACAGTGCCAGTCTAGGTGCCTCATGGTTGACAGTGTCAGTATCAGTCTAGGTGCCTCATGGTTGACGGTGACAGTGCCAGTCTAGGTGCCTCATGGTTGACAGTGACAGTGCCAGTCTAGGTGCCTCATGGTTGACGATGACAATGCCAGTCTAGGTGCCTCGTGGTTGACGATGACAATGCCAGTCTAGGTGCCTCGTGGTTGACGGTGACAGTGCCAGTCTAGGTGCCTCATGGTTGACGGTGACAGTGTCAGTCTAGGTGCCTCGTGGTTGACAGTGGCAGTATCAGTCTAGGTGCCTCATGGTTGACAGTGGCAGTATCAGTCTAGGTGCCTCATGGTTGACAGTGACAGTATCAGTCTAGGTGCCTCATGGTTGACGGTGACAGTGCCAGTCTAGGTGCCTCATGGTTGACAGTGACAGTGCCAGTCTAGGTGCCTCATGGTTGACAGTGGCAGTATCAGTCTAGGTGCCTCATGGTTGACAGTGACAGTGCCAGTCTAGGTGCCTCATGGTTTACAGTGACAGTGCCAGTCTAGGTGCCTCATGGTTGACAGTGACAGTGCCAGTCTAGGTGCCTCGTGGTTGACGGGGGCAGTGCCAGTCTAGGTGCCTCATGGTTGACAGTGACAGTGCCAGTCTAGGTGCCACATGGTTGACAGTGGCAGTATCAGTCTAGGTGCCTCATGGTTGACGGTGACAGTGCCAGTCTAGGTGCCTCATGGTTGACAGTGACAGTGCCAGTCTAGGTGCCTCATGGTTGACAGTGGCAGTATCAGTCTAGGTGCCTCATGGTTGACAGTGACAGTGCCAGTCTAGGTGCCTCATGGTTTACAGTGACAGTGCCAGTCTAGGTGCCTCATGGTTGACAGTGACAGTGCCAGTCTAGGTGCCTCGTGGTTGACGGGGGCAGTGCCAGTCTAGGTGCCTCATGGTTGACAGTGACAGTGCCAGTCTAGGTGCCTCATGGTTGACAGTGGCAGTATCAGTCTAGGTGCCTCATGGTTGACGGTGACAGTGCCAGTCTAGGTGCCTCATGGTTGACAGTGACAGTGCCAGTCTAGGTGCCTCATGGTTGCCGGGGGCAGTATCAGTCTAGGTGCCTCGTGGTTGCCGGGGGCAGTGTCAGTCTAGGTGCCTCGTGTTTGACAGTGGCAGTGCCAGTCTAGGTGCCTCGTGGTTGACAGTGGCAGTGCCAGTCTAGGTGCCTCGTGGTTGACGATGACAGTGTCAGTCTAGGTGCCTCGTGGTTGACCGGGGCAGTGCCAGTCTAGGTGCCTCATGGTTGACGGGGGCACTGCCAGTCTAGGTTCCTCGTGGTTGATGGGGGCAGTGCCAGTCTAGCTGCCTCGTGGTTGATGGTGACAATGCCAGTCTAGGTGCCTCATGGTTGACGGTGACAGTGCCAGTCTAGGTGCCTCGTGGTTGATGGTGACAATGCCAGTCTAGGTGCCTCATGGTTGACGGTGACAGTGCCAGTCTAGGTGCCTCGTGGTTGACGGGGACAGTGCCAGTCTAGGTACCTCATGGTTGACGATGACAGTGCCAGTCTAGGTGCCTCGTTGTGGATGGTGACAGTGCCAGTCTAGGTGCCTCATGGTTGACGATGACAGTGCCAGTCTAGGTGCCTCATGGTTGACGGTGACAGTGCCAGTCTAGGTGCCTCATGGTTGACGGGGACAGTGCCAGTCTAGGTGCCTCATGGTTGACGATGACAGTGCCAGTCTAGGTGCCTCGTGGTTGATGGGGACAGTGCCAGTCTAGGTGCCTCATGGTTGACGATGACAGTGCCAGTCTAGGTGCCTCGTGGTTGACGGTGACAGTGCCAGTCTAGGTGCCTCGTGGTTGATGGTGACAGTGTCAGTCTAGGTGCCTTGTGGTTGATGGGGGCAGTGCCAGTCTAGGTGCCTCGTGGTTGATGGGGGCAGTGCCAGTCTAGGTGCCTCGTGGTTGATGGTGACAGTGCCAGTCTAGGTGCCTCGTGGTTGATGGTGACAGTGCCAGTCTAGGTGCCTCGTGGTTGACGATGACAGTGCCAGTCTAGGTGCCTCGTTGTGGATGGTGACAGTGCCAGTCTAGGTGCCTCGTGGTTGACGGTGACAGTGCCAGTCTAGGTGCCTCGTGGTTGATGGGTGCAGTGCCAGTCTAGGTGCCTCGTGGTTGACGGGGGCAGTGCCAGTCTAGGTGCCTCGTGGTTGACGGGGGCAGTGCCAGTCTAGGTGCCTCATGGTTGACGATGACAATGCCAGTCTAGGTGCCTCATGGTTGACGATGACAATGTCAGTCTAGGTGCCTCGTGGTTGACGGTGACAGTGCCAGTCTAGGTGCCTCATGGTTGACGATGACAGTGCCAGTCTAGGTGCCTCATGGTTGACGATGACAATGCCAGTCTAGGTGCCTCGTGGTTGACGGTGACAGTGCCAGTCTAGGTGCCTCATGGTTGACGATGACAATGCCAGTCTAGGTGCCTCGTGGTTGACGGTGACAGTGCCAGTCTAGGTGCCTCATGGTTGACGATGACAATGTCAGTCTAGGTGCCTCGTGGTTGACGGGGGCAGTATCAGTCTAGGTGCCTCGTGGTTGACGGGGGCAGTATCTGTCTAGGTGCCTCGTGGTTGCCGGGGGCAGTATCAGTCTAGGTGCCTCGTGGTTGCCGGGGGCAGTGTCAGTCTAGGTGCCTCGTGGTTGCCGGGGGCAGTATCAGTCTAGGTGCCTCGTGGTTGACAGTGGCAGTATCAGTCTAGGTGCCTCATGGTTGACAGTGGCAGTATCAGTCTAGGTGCCTCGTGGTTGACGGGGGCAGTGCCAGTCTAGGTGCCTCATGGTTGACAGTGACAGTGCCAGTCTAGGTGCCTCATGGTTGACAGTGGCAGTATCAGTCTAGGTGCCTCATGGTTGACGGTGACAGTGCCAGTCTAGGTGCCTCATGGTTGACAGTGACAGTGCCAGTCTAGGTGCCTCATGGTTGACAGTGACAGTGCCAGTCTAGGTGCCTCGTGGTTGATAGGGACAGTGCCAGTGTAGGTGCCTCATGGTTGACGGTGACAGTGCCAGTCTAGGTGCCTCATGGTTGACGGTGACAGTGCCAGTCTAGGTGCCTCATGGTTGACAGTGACAGTGCCAGTCTAGGTGCCTCATGGTTGACAGTGACAGTGCCAGTCTAGGTGCCTCGTGGTTGACGGGGGCAGTGCCAGTGTAGGTGCCTCATGGTTGACGGTGACAGTGCCAGTCTAGGTGCCTCATGGTTGACGGTGACAGTGCCAGTCTAGGTGCCTCATGGTTGACGGTGACAGTGTCAGTCTAGGTGCCTCATGGTTGACGATGACAATGCCAGTCTAGGTGCCTCATGGTTGACGATGACAATGTCAGTCTAGGTGCCTCGTGGTTGACGGTGACAGTGCCAGTCTAGGTGCCTCATGGTTGACGATGACAGTGCCAGTCTAGGTGCCTCATGGTTGACGATGACAATGCCAGTCTAGGTGCCTCGTGGTTGACGGTGACAGTGCCAGTCTAGGTGCCTCATGGATGACGATGACAATGCCAGTCTAGGTGCCTCGTGGTTGACGGTGACAGTGCCAGTCTAGGTGCCTCATGGTTGACGATGACAATGTCAGTCTAGGTGCCTCGTGGTTGACGGGGGCAGTATCAGTCTAGGTGCCTCGTGGTTGACGGGGGCAGTATCAGTCTAGGTGCCTCGTGGTTGCCGGGGGCAGTATCAGTCTAGGTGCCTCGTGGTTGCCGGGGGCAGTATCTGTCTAGGTGCCTCGTGGTTGCCGGGGGCAGTGTCAGTCTAGGTGCCTCGTGGTTGACAGTGACAGTGCCAGTCTAGGTGCCTCATGGTTGACGATGACAATGTCAGTCTAGGTGCCTCGTGGTTGCCGGGGGCAGTATCAGTCTAGGTGCCTCATGGTTGACAGTGGCAGTATCAGTCTAGGTGCCTCATGGTTGACGGTGACAGTGCCAGTCTAGGTGCCTCATGGTTGACAGTGACAGTGCCAGTCTAGGTGCCTCATGGTTGACGATGACAATGCCAGTCTAGGTGCCTCGTGGTTGACGATGACAATGCCAGTCTAGGTGCCTCGTGGTTGACGGTGACAGTGCCAGTCTAGGTGCCTCATGGTTGACAGTGACAGTGCCAGTCTAGGTGCCTCATGGTTGACAGTGGCAGTATCAGTCTAGGTGCCTCATGGTTGACGGTGACAGTGCCAGTCTAGGTGCCTCATGGTTGACAGTGACAGTGCCAGTCTAGGTGCCTCATGGTTGACGATGACAATGCCAGTCTAGGTGCCTCGTGGTTGACGATGACAATGCCAGTCTAGGTGCCTCGTGGTTGCCGGGGGCAGTGTCAGTCTAGGTGCCTCGTGGTTGCCGGGGGCAGTATCAGTCTAGGTGCCTCATGGTTGACAGTGACAGTATCAGTCTAGGTGCCTCATGGTTGACGGTGACAGTGCCAGTCTAGGTGCCTCATGGTTGACAGTGACAGTGCCAGTCTAGGTGCCTCATGGTTGACAGTGGCAGTATCAGTCTGGGTGCCTCATGGTTGACGGTGACAGTGCCAGTCTAGGTGCCTCATGGTTGACAGTGACAGTGCCAGTCTAGGTGCCTCATGGTTGACAGTGACAGTGCCAGTCTAGGTGCCTCGTGGTTGACGGGGGCAGTGCCAGTCTAGGTGCCTCATGGTTGACAGTGACAGTGCCAGTCTAGGTGCCTCATGGTTGACAGTGACAGTATCAGTCTAGGTGCCTCATGGTTGACGGTGACAGTGCCAGTCTAGGTGCCTCATGGTTGACAGTGACAGTGCCAGTCTAGGTGCCTCATGGTTGCCGGGGGCAGTATCAGTCTAGGTGCCTCGTGGTTGCCGGGGGCAGTGTCAGTCTAGGTGCCTCGTGTTTGCCGGGGGCAGTATCAGTCTAGGTGCCTCGTGGTTGACAGTGGCAGTGCCAGTCTAGGTGCCTCGTGGTTGACGATGACAGTGTCAGTCTAGGTGCCTCGTGGTTGCCGGGGGCAGTATCAGTCTAGGTGCCTCGTGGTTGACAGTGGCAGTATCAGTCTAGGTGCCTCGTGGTTGACGGTGACAGTCCCAGTCTAGGTGCCTCATGGTTGACGGGGGCAGTGCCAGTCCCTCTCACACATTGAGCAGAGCCATTGGAGGGCAGAAGAAAGAGGCCACAAGTGGAGCTGGTGCGAGCCCTGTGAAGGAGCTCCCCACTCAGCTCCACCCTCCGAGGGCTCTCACTCCGGCCCACAAATCTGTAATTCCCTTCCAAAGGCAAGCCACTGGCTCTGCCACCATTGCCCTTCTGAACACCACCTCCCAGATCGGTGGGAAGAGCGTGCATTCAGCCCCAAATGTGGTGGCAGAGGGTTGGAGTTTGGAGATTATTCCCAGTGGCTTTGTTCATGATCATGTCTATTGTCATAGGCTGACACACACGGGATAACTGCCAGGAGAATTACCCTTTAATGGCAGCAGTTCAGTACGTTAGCAGATGAGGACAAACATAAAGTAATATAAACTTAAATTAGCATAAATTATACTTAACTTTGACTTACCTGGAGCAACAAACAAGAAACTAAAGGAGCCCAGTGGTTCAGGTGTCTCCTGACCTGCTGAGTTTCTCCAGCAGATTGTATGCTACTCCAGATTCCAGCATCTGCCAAGTTCAAGTTTGAGTTTAATTATCATTCAACCATACATGAATGCCCAAACAAAACAGTGTTCCTCTGGTGCCATGGTGCAAACCACATTACCAACAGCACACAACACACTGCACATAGTACTTAGCAAAAAGAGCACATATGGTTATAATTTAGAAAAAAAAACATAGTCAGAATAAAAATAATAATCATAATATACTCCAAGCCCCTAAGTGACCTGACTGGAGAAATGATGGAAAGCTGTCCTGGTCCAGCTTGTTCTTCCACAGAGCAAATACTGGAGCACAGCACATAGCAGACACTAGAGAGCAGCACTGAGCAAACACTGGAGAGCAGCACCAAGCAAACACTGGATAGCAGCACTGACAGGAAGGACAAGCCCCCAACCCAAGTACAGATTCCAGTGCACACCACAGAGACTCTCTCACATCACTTTGTGTTTCCTCTCCTGGTTGGCTGCAACAGGCAACCTATTCCTGTGCCTCTCCAGGTATGGGAGTCAGTGCATATGGATCTTGGTCAATCCACAGTTGAAAGCTATTACCAAGAAAGGGAAGAGAAGAATTGGTGAGGTTTTACCATTGATAGATGAGAGATCCAGATCCCAGATTCTGATCTAATTATGTCCCTTTCTCTTTCAGTATATGTTTGGAATCGCCCACTGTCCTCAGGAGCAGAGGCCACCTATTTGGAGCCAAAGATACCAGCTGTTGGCCAATATTCAGTGCAGGTCAGTGTGACTGTATTCCATCCTTCTAAAACACAACCATCTTTCTCCATGAGTCACTGCACCCATATTGTGAGCTGTGGATGTGTGAAGGGATCATAGGCTCTGAGGGAACAGAATGGATGATTTGTATTGGTAGAGAAGTGTGTGTTCATTTAATTAGTGGACCAGGGTGGGACGGGCTGAGTGACTTACTTAACCCATCTCCCTTACTGGGGCATAGGCTGCTGACAGTAGCTCACCAGAGTCCTTGTCTTTTCACATTGTCTCCAGGTGTAGCTCATCTTCTTAGTGTATCTTTCCTTTCCCAGGGGTGAGGTCTTTGGAAACTCTGCTGGCATTTCTGTAGCTCTGGGGTTTTACGGGATGGGGTTGCTAGCCCCAAGCCCACCTCTCCTCCTTTTGCAGCTGGGCTTAGGATTGTCCATGGCAGAGATAAAGGTCAGTTACCAGTGGGAAATAATGTCTATTTCCATCACCTCTTCAGAGAACGACCTTCAATGCTTGAGGTGAGGCAGGGACAGATTCTTCAATCTACATGGACCAGTTAGGTCGAAGGATGGATTCCATGCTCTGCCACTCTACAACTCAATCAGTCTATGCACAGACCCAGAGCTAAGGGACAGAATCCGAATCCAAACCAGGTTTATTATCAGTGGCCACTTCATTAGTTGCTATACACTTGTATACCTGCACGTTAATGCAAATATCTAATCAGCCATTCAGCTTCAAAGTTCAAAGTAAGTTCATTATCAAAGTGCATATATGTCATCATAGGTAATGCTGAGATCCATATTCTTGCAGGCATACACAGTAGATCCAAGAAACTCCCAACAGGACAGAAAGTAGCGAGTGTGCAAAAGACAACAAACCGTGCAAATACAAATCAAAGAATAACAAAGAAACAATAAATATCAAGAACATGAGCTGAAGAATTCTTGAAAGTGAATCCATTGATTGAGGGAACAGTTCAGTGATGCGGCGAGTAAAGTTGAGTGAAGCAATACTCTCCGGTTTGAGGGCCTGATGGTTGAGGGGTAGTGAAGTTGTGAAGTTAGTGAAGTTAACATGGTGGTGTGGGTCTTGAGGGGTAGTAACTGTTGCTGAACATGGTGGTGTGGGTCTTCAGCGGTAGTAACTATTTCTGAACATGGCGGTGTGGATCTTGAGGGGTAGTAACTGTATCTGAACATGGCGGTGTGGGTCTTGAGGGGTAGTAACTGTATCTGAACATGGCGGTGTGGATCTTGAGGGGTAGTAACTGTATCTGAACATGGCGGTGTGGGTCTTGAGGGGTAGTAACTGTATCTGAACATGGCGGTGTGGGTCTTGAGGAGTAGTAACTGTATCTGAACATGGCGGTGTGGGACTTGAGGGGTAGTAACTGTATCTGAACATGGCGGTGTGGGTCTTGAGGGGTAGTAACTATTTCTGAACATGCTGGTGTGGGTCTTGAGGAGCAGTAAATGTTTCTGAACATGGTGTTGTGGATCATGAGGGTTAGTAACTGTTGCTGAACATGGCGGTGTGGGTCTTGAGGGGTAGTAACTGTTGCTGAACATGGCAGTTTGGGTCTTGAGGGGTAGTAACAGTTTCTGAACATTGCGGTGTGGGTCTTGAGGGGTAATAACAGTATCGGAACATGGTGGCGTGGGTCTTGAGGGGTACTAACTGTTTCTGAACATGGTTGTGTGAGTCTTGAGGGGTAGTAACTGTTTCTGAACATGGCGGTGTGGGTCTTGAGGGGTAATAACAGTTTCGGAATATGGTGGCGTGGGTCTTGAGGGGTACTAACTGTTTCTGAACATGGGGGTGTGGGTCTTGAGGGGTAGTAACTATTTCTGATCATGGTGGTGTGCGTCTTGAGGGGAAGTAACCGTTGCTGAAAATGGCAGTGTGGGTCTAGAAGGGTAGTAGCTGTTGCTGAACATGGCGGTGTGGGCCTTGAGGGGTAGTAACTGCTGCTGATCATTGTGGTGCGGGACTTGAGGGGTAGTACCTGTTTCTGAACATGGTGGTGTGGGTCAAGGGGTAGTAACTGTTTCTGAACATGGTGGTATGGGTCTTCAGGGATAGTAACTGTGGCTGAACATGGCGGTGTGGGTCTTGAGGGGTAGTAACTGTTGCTGAACATGGCGGTGTGGGTCTTGAGGGGAAGTAACTGTTGCTGAACATGGCGGTGTGGGTCTTGAGTGGTAGTAACTGTTTCTGAACATGGTGGTATGGGTCTTCAGGGGTAGTAACTGTGTCTGAACATGGCGGTTTGGGTCTTGAGGGGTAGTAAATGTTTCTGAACATGGCGATGTGGGTTTTGAGGGATAGTAACTGTTGCTGAACATGGCGGTGTGGGTCTTGAGGGGTAGTAACTGTTGCTGAACATGGTGGTGTGGGTCGTGTGGGGTAGTAACTGCTGCTGAACATGGTGGTGCGGGACTTGAGGGGTAGTAACTGTTACCAAACATGGCGGTGTGGGTCTTGAGGGGTAGTAACAGTTTCTGAACATGCTGTTGTGGGTCTTCAGGGGTAGTAATTGTGGCTGAACATGGTGGTGTGGGTCTTGAGGGGTAGTAACTGTTTCTGAACATGGCGGTGTGGGTCTTGAGGGGTAATAACAGTTTCTGAACATGCTGTTGTGGGTCTTCAGGGGTAGTAATTGTGGCTGAACATGGTGGTGTGGGTCTTGAGGGGTAGTAACTGTTTCTGAACACGGCGGTGTTGGTCATGAGGGGTAGTAACCGTTTCTGAACATGCTGGTCTGGGTCTTGAGGGGTAGTAACTGTTTCTGAACATGGCAGTGTGGGTCTTGAGGGGAAGTAACCGTTTCTGAACATGGCGGTGTGGGTCTTGATGGGTGGTAACTGTGGCTGAACATGGCGGTGTGGGTCTTGAGGGGTAGTAACTGTTGCTGAACAAGGTGGTGTGGGACTTGAGGGGTAGTAACTATTACTGAACATGGCAGAGTCGGTCTTGATGGGCAGTAACTGTTGCTGAACATGGTTGTGTGGGTCTTGAGGGTTACTAACAGTTTTGGAACATGGGGGTGTGGGTCTTGAGTGGTGGTAACTGTTGCTGAACATGGTGGTGTGGGTCTTGAGGGGTAGTAAATTTTTCTGAACATGGCGCTGTGGGTCTTGAGGGGTAATAACTATTTCCGAACATGGCGGTGTGGGTCTTGAGGGGTAGTAACTGTTGCGGAACATGGTGGCATGGGTTGTGAGCGGTATTAACTGTTTCTGAACATGGCGGTGTGGGTCTTGAGGGGCAGTAACAGTTTCTGATCATGGTGGTGTGGGTCTTGAAGGGTAGTAGCTGTTGCTGAACATGGCGGTGGGGGTCTTGAAGGGTAGTAACAGTTTCTGAACCAGGTGGTGTGGGACTTGAGTGGTAGTAACTGTTTCTGAACATGGTGGTATGGGTCTTCAGGGGTAGTAACTGTGTCTGAACATTGCGGTGTGGGTCTTGAGGGGTAATAACAGTATCGGAACATGGTGGCGTGGGTCTTGAGGGGTACTAACTGTTTCTGAACATGGTTGTGTGAGTCTTGAGGGGTAGTAACTGTTTCTGAACATGGCGGTGTGGGTCTTGAGGGGTAATAACAGTTTCGGAACATGGTGGCGTGGGTCTTGAGGGGTACTAACTGTTTCTGAACATGGGGGTGTGGGTCTTGAGGGGTAGTAACTATTTCTGAGCATGTTGGTGTGAGTCTTGAGGGGTAGTAACTATTTCTGATCATGGTGGTGTGCGTCTTGAGGGGAAGTAACCGTTGCTGAAAATGGCAGTGTGGGTCTAGAAGGGTAGTAGGTGTTGCTGAACATGGCGGTGTGGGCCTTGAGGGGTAGTAACTGCTGCTGATCATTGTGGTGCGGGACTTGAGGGGTAGTAACTGTTACCAAACATGGCGGTGTGGGTCTTGAGGGGTAGTAACTGTTTCTGAACATGGCGGTGTGGGACTTGAGGGGTAGTACCTGTTTCTGAACATGGTGGTGTGGGTCAAGGGGTAGTAACTGTTTCTGAACATGGTGGTATGGGTCTTCAGGGATAGTAACTGTGGCTGAACATGGCGGTGTGGGTCTTGAGGGGTAGTAACTGTTGCTGAACATGGCGGTGTGGGTCTTGAGTGGTAGTAACTGTTTCTGAACATGGTGGTATGGGTCTTCAGGGGTAGTAACTGTGTCTGAACATGGCGGTTTGGGTCTTGAGGGGTAGTAAATGTTTCTGAACATGGCGATGTGGGTTTTGAGGGATAGTAACTGTTGCTGAACATGGCGGTGTGGGTCTTGAGGGGTAGTAACTGTTGCTGAACATGGTGGTGTGGGTCGTGTGGGGTAGTAACTGCTGCTGAACATGGTGGTGCGGGACTTGAGGGGTAGTAACTGTTACCAAACATGGCGGTGTGGGTCTTGAGGGGTAGTAACAGTTGCAGAAAATGGTGGTATGGGTGTTCAGGGGTAGTAACTGTGGCTGAACATGTTGGTGTGGGTATTGAGGGGTAGTAACTGTTTCTGAACATGGCGGTGTGGGTCTTGAGGGGTAATAACAGTTTCTGAACATGCTGTTGTGGGTCTTCAGGGGTAGTAATTGTGGCTGAACATGGTGGTGTGGGTCTTGAGGGGTAGTAACTGTTTCTGAACACGGCGGTGTTGGTCATGAGGGGTAGTAACCGTTTCTGAACATGCTGGTCTGGGTCTTGAGGGGTAGTAACTGTTTCTGAACATGGCAGTGTGGGTCTTGAGGGGAAGTAACCGTTTCTGAACATGGCGGTGTGGGTCTTGATGGGTGGTAACTGTGGCTGAACATGGCGGTGTGGGTCTTGAGGGGTAGTAACTGTTGCTGAACAAGGTGGTGTGGGACTTGAGGGGTAGTAACTATTACTGAACATGGCAGAGTCGGTCTTGATGGGCAGTAACTGTTGCTGAACATGGTTGTGTGGGTCTTGAGGGTTACTAACAGTTTTGGAACATGGGGGTGTGGGTCTTGAGTGGTGGTAACTGTTGCTGAACATGGTGGTGTGGGTCTTGAGGGGTAGTAAATTTTTCTGAACATGGCGCTGTGGGTCTTGAGGGGTAATAACTATTTCCGAACATGGCGGTGTGGGTCTTCAGGGGCAGTAACTATTTCTGAACATGTTGGTGTGAGTCTTGAGGGGTAGTAACTGTTGCGGAACATGGTGGCATGGGTTGTGAGCGGTATTAACTGTTTCTGAACATGGCGGTGTGGGTCTTGAGGGGCAGTAACAGTTTCTGATCATGGTGGTGTGGGTCTTGAAGGGTAGTAGCTGTTGCTGAACATGGCGGTGGGGGTCTTGAAGGGTAGTAACAGTTTCTGAACCAGGTGGTGTGGGACTTGAAGGGTAGTAACAGTTTCTGAACATGGCGGTGTGGGTCTTGAAGGGTAGTAACTGCTGCTGAACATGGTGGTGCGGGACTTGAGGGGTAGTAACAGTTGCAGAAAATGGTGGTATGGGTCTTCAGGGGTAGTAACTGTGTCTGAACATGGCGGTTTGGGTCTTGAGGGGTAGTAAATATTTCTGAACATGGCGATGTAGGATTCGAGGGATAGTAACTGTTGCTGAACATGGTGGTGTGGGGTAGTAACTGCTGCTGAACATGGTGGTGTGGGTCTTGAGGGGTAGTAACAGTTGCAGAAAATGGTGGTATGGGTCTTCAGGGGTAGTAATTGTGGCTGAACATGGTGGTGTGGGTCTTGAGGGGTAGTAACTGTTTCTGAACATGGCGGTGTGGGTCTTGATGGGTAGTAATAGTTGCGGAAAATGGTGGTGTGGGTCTTGAAGGGTAGTAACTGTTTCTGAACAAGGTGGTGTGGGCCTTGAGGGGTAGTAACTGCTGCTGATCATTGTGGTGCGGGACTTGAGTGGTAGTAACTGTTTCTGAACATGGTGGTATGGGTCTTCAGGGGTAGTAACTATGTCTGAACATGGCGGTTTGGGTCTTGAGGGGTAGTAAATGTTTCTGAACATGGCGGTGTGGGTTTCGAGGGATAGTAACTGTTGCTGAACATGGTGCTGTGGGTCGTGAGGGGTAGTAACTGTTACCAAACATGGCGGTGTGGGTCTTGAGGGGTAGTAACAGTTGCGGAAAATGGTGGTATGGGTCTTCAGGGGTAGTAACTGAGGATGAACATGGCGGTGTGGGTCTTGAGGGGTAGTAACTGTTACCAAACATGGCGGTGTGGGTCTTGAGGGGTAGTAACAGTTGCGGAAAATGGTGGTATGGGTCTTCAGGGGTAGTAACTGAGGCTGAACATGGTGGTGTGGGTCTTGAGGGGTAGTAACTGTTTCTGAACATGGCAGTGGGGGTCTTGAGGGGTATTAACTTTTTCTGAACATGGCGGTGTTGGTCGTGAGGGGTAGAAACCATTTCTGAACATGGCGGTGTGGGTCTTGAGGGGAAGTAGCCGTTCCTGAACATGGCGGTGTGGGTCTTGAGGGCTAGTAACTGTGGCTGAACATGGCGGTGTGGGTCGTGAGGGGTAGTAACTGTTGCTGAACATGGCGGTGTGGGTCTTGAGGGCTAGCAACTGTGGCTGAACACGGCGGTGTGGGTCGTGAGGGGTAGTAACTGTTGCTGAACATGGGGGTGTGGGTCTTGAGGGGTAGTAACTGTTGCTGAACATGGCGGTGTGGGTCTTGAGGGGTAGTAACTGTTGCTGAACATGGTGGTGTGGGTCGTGAGGGGTATTAACTATTTCTGAACATGGCGGTGTGGGTCCTGAGGTGTAGTAACTATTGCTGAACATGGTTGTGTGGGTCTTGAGGGGTACTCACAGTTTTGGAACATGGGGGTGTGGGTCTTGAGTGGTGGTAACTGTTGCTGAACATGGTGGTGTGGGTCTTGAGGGGTACTCACAGTTTTGGAACATGGTGGTGTGGGTCTTGAGTGGTGGTAACTGTTGCTGAACATGGTGGTGTGGGTCTTGAGGGGTGCTCACAGTTTTGGAACATGGGGGTGTGGGTCTTGAGTGGTGGTAACTATTTCCGAACATGGCGGTGTGGGTCTTGAGGGGTAGTAACTGTTGCAGAACATGGTGGCATGGGTCGTGAGGGGTATTAACTGTTTCTGAACATGGCGGTGTGGGTCTTGAGGGGTAGTAACTGTTTCTGATCATGGTGGTGTGGGTCTTGAAGGGTAGTAGCTGTTGCTGAACATGGTGGTGTGGGCCTTGTGGGGTAGTAACTGTTGCTGATCATTGTGGTGCGGGACTTGAGTGGTAGTAACTGTTTCTGAACATGGTGGTATGGGTCTTCAGGGGTAGTAACTGAGGATGAACATGGTGATGTGGGTCTTGAGGGGTAATAACTGTTTCTGAACATGGTGCTGTGGTCTTGAGGGGTAGTAACTGTTGCTGAACATGGCGGTGGGGGTCTTGAGGGGTAGTAACTGTTTCTGAACATGCTGGTGTGGGTCTTGAGGGGTAGTAACTGTTTCTGAACATGGCGGTGTGGGTCGTGAGGGGTAGTAACCGTTTCTGAACATGGCAGTGTGGGTCTTGAGGGGTGGTAACTGTGGCTGAACATGGCGGTGTGTGTCTTGAGGGGTAGTAACTGTTGCAGAACATGGCGGTGTGGGTCTTGAGGGGTAGTAACTGTTGCTGAACATGGTGGTGTGGGTCTTGAGGGGTAGTAAATGTTGCTGAACATGGTGGTGTGGGACTTGAGGGGTAGTAACTATTACTGAACATGGCGGTGTAGGTCTTGACGGGTAATAACTATTTCCGAACATGGCGGAGTCGGTCTTGATGGGCAGTAACTGTTGCTGAACATGGTGGTGTGGGTCGTGAGGGGTATTAACTATTTCTGAACATGGCGGTGTGGGTCCTGAGGGGTAGTAACAGTTGCTGAACATGGTTGTGTGGGTCTTGAGGGGTACTAACAGTTTTGGAACATGGGGGTGTGGGTCTTGAGTGGTGGTAACTGTTGCTGAACATGGTGTTGTGGGTCTTGAGGGGTAGTAACTTTTTCTGGACATGGCGCTGTGGGTCTTGAGGGGTAATAACTATTTCCGAACATGGCGGTGTGGGTCTTCAGGGGCAGTAACTATTTCTGAACATGTTGGTGTGAGTCTTGAGGGGTAGTAACTGTTGCGGAACATGGTGGCATGGGTTGTGAGGGTTATTAACTGTTTCTGAACATGGCGGTGTGGGTCTTGAGGGGCAGTAACAGTGTCTGATCATGGTGGTGTGGGTCTTGAAGGGTAGTAGCTGTTGCTGAACATGGCGGTGTGGGTCTTGAAGGGTAGTAACTATTTCTGAACATGTTGGTGTGAGTCTTGAGGGGTAGTAACTGTTGCGGAACATGGTGGCATGGGTCGTGAGGGGTAGTAACAGTTTCTGAACAAGGTGGTGTGGGACTTGAGGGGTAGTAACAGTTTCTGAACATGGTGGTGTGGGCCTTGAGGGGTAGTAACTGTTGCTGAACATGGCGGTGTGGGTCTTGAGTGGTAGTAACTGTTTCTGAACATGGCGGTGTGGGTCTTGAGTGGTAGTAACTGTTTCTGAACATGGTGGTATGGGTCTTCAGGGGTAGTAACAGTTGCAGAAAATGGTGGTATGGGTGTTCAGGGGTAGTAACTGTGGCTGAACATGTTGGTGTGGGTATTGAGGGGTAGTAACTGTTTCTGAACATGGCGGTTTGGGTCTTGAGGGGTAGTAAATGTTTCTGAACATGGCGATGTGGGTTTTGAGGGATAGTAACTGTTGCTGAACATGGCGATGTGGGTTTTGAGGGATAGTAACTGTTGCTGAACATGGCGGTGTGGGTCGTGTGGGGTAGTAACTGCTGCTGAACATGGTGGTGCGGGACTTGAGGGGTAGTAACTGTTACCAAACATGGCGGTGTGGGTCTTGAGGGGTAGTAACAGTTGCAGAAAATGGTGGTATGGGTGTTCAGGGGTAGTAACTGTGGCTGAACATGTTGGTGTGGGTATTGAGGGGTAGTAACTGTTTCTGAACATGGCGGTGTGGGTCTTGAGGGGTAATAACAGTTTCTGAACATGCTGTTGTGGGTCTTCAGGGGTAGTAATTGTGGCTGAACATGGTGGTGTGGGTCTTGAGGGGTAGTAACTGTTTCTGAACATGGCGGTGTTGGTCATGAGGGGTAGTAACCGTTTCTGAACATGCTGGTCTGGGTCTTGAGGGGTAGTAACTGTTTCTGAACATGGCAGTGTAGGTCTTGAGGGGAAGTAACCGTTACTGAACATGGCGGTGTGGGTCTTGATGGGTGGTAACTGTGGCTGAACATGGCGGTGTGGGTCTTGAGGGGTAGTAACTGTTGCTGAACAAGGTGGTGTGGGACTTGAGGGGTAGTAACTATTACTGAACATGGCGGTGTGGGTCCTGAGGGGTAGTAACTGTTGCTGAACATGGTGGTGTGGGTCGTGAGGGGTATTAACTATTTCTGAACATGGCGGTGTGGGTCCTGAGGGGTAGTAACTGTTGCTGAACATGGTTGTGTGGGTCTTGAGGGTTACTAACAGTTTTGGAACATGGGGGTGTGGGTCTTGAGTGGTGGTAACTGTTGCTGAACATGGTGGTGTGGGTCTTGAGGGGTAGTAAATTTTTCTGAACATGGCGCTGTGGGTCTTGAGGGGTAATAACTATTTCCGAACATGGCGGTGTGGGTCTTCAGGGGCAGTAACTATTTCTGAACATGTTGGTGTGAGTCTTGAGGGGTAGTAAAAGTTTCTGAACATGGTGGTGTGGGCCTTGAGGGGTAGTAACTGCTGCTGATCATTGTGGTGCAGGACTTGAGGGGTGGTATCTGTTTCTGAACATGGTGGTATGGGTCTTCAGGGGTAGTAACTATGTCTGAACATGGCGGTGTGGGTCTTGAGGGGTAATAACTGCTGCTGAACATGGCGGTGGGGGTCTTGAGGGGTAGTAACTGTTTCTGAACATGGCGATGTAGGATTCGAGGGATAGTAACTGTTGCTGAACATGGTGGTGTGGGTCGTGAGGGGTAGTAACTGCTGCTGAACATGGTGGTGTGGGACTTGAGGGGTAGTAACTATTACTGAACATGGTGGTGTGGGTCTTCAGGGGTAGTAACTATGTCTGAACATGGTGGTGTGGGTCGTGAGGGGTAGTAAATGTTTCTGAACATGGTGCTGTGGGTCTTGAGGGGTAGTAACTGTTGCTGAACATGGTGGTGCGGGACTTGAGGGATAGTAACTGTTACCAAACATGGCGGTGTGGGTCTTGAGGGGTAGTAACTGTTTCTGAACATGGCGATGTGGGTTTTGAGGGATAGTAACTGTTTCTGAACATGGCGGTGTGGGTCTTGAGGGGTAGTAACTGTTGCTGAACATGGTGGTGTGGGTCGTGTGGGGTAGTAACTGCTGCTGAACATGGTGGTGCGGGACTTGAGGGGTAGTAACTGTTACCAAACATGGCGGTGTGGGTCTTGAGGGGTAGTAACAGTTGCAGAAAATGGTGGTATGGGTGTTCAGGGGTAGTAACTGTGGCTGAACATGTTGGTGTGGGTATTGAGGGGTAGTAACTGTTTCTGAACATGGCGGTGTGGGTCTTGAGGGGTAATAACAGTTTCTGAACATGCTGTTGTGGGTCTTCAGGGGTAGTAATTGTGGCTGAACATGGTGGTGTGGGTCTTGAGGGGAAGTAACTGTTTCTGAACATGGCGGTGTTGGTCATGAGGGGTAGTAACCGTTTCTGAACATGCTGGTCTGGGTCTTGAGGGGTAGTAACTGTTTCTGAACATGGCAGTGTGGGTCTTGAGGGGAAGGAACCGTTTCTGAACATGGCGGTGTGGGTCTTGATGGGTGGTAACTGTGGCTGAACATGGCGGTGTGGGTCTTGAGGGGTAGTAACTGTTGCTGAACAAGGTGGTGTGGGACTTGAGGGGTAGTAACTATTACTGAACATGGCAGAGTCGGTCTTGATGGGCAGTAACTGTTGCTGAACATGGTGGTGTGGGTCGTGAGGGGTATTAACTATTTCTGAACATGGCGGTGTGGGTCCTGAGGGGTAGTAACTGTTGCTGAACATGGTGGTGTGGGTCGTGAGGGGTAGTAACTGTTGCTGAACATGGTGGTGTGGGTCGTGAGGGGTATTAACTATTTCTGAACATGGCGGTGTGGGTCCTGAGGGGTAGTAACTGTTGCTGAACATGGTGGTGTGGGTCGTGAGGGGTATTAACTATTTCTGAACATGGCGGTGTGGGTCCTGAGGGGTAGTAACTGTTGCTGAACATGGTTGTGTGGGTCTTGAGGGTTACTAACAGTTTTGGAACATGGGGGTGTGGGTCTTGAGTGGTGGTAACTGTTGCTGAACATGGTGGTGTGGGTCTTGAGGGGTAGTAAATTTTTCTGAACATGGCGCTGTGGGTCTTGAGGGGTAATAACTATTTCCGAACATGGCGGTGTGGGTCTTCAGGGGCAGTAACTATTTCTGAACATGTTGGTGTGAGTCTTGAGGGGTAGTAAAAGTTTCTGAACATGGTGGTGTGGGCCTTGAGGGGTAGTAACTGCTGCTGATCATTGTGGTGCGGGACTTGAGGGGTGGTATCTGTTTCTGAACATGGTGGTATGGGTCTTCAGGGGTAGTAACTATGTCTGAACATGGCGGTGTGGGTCTTGAGGGGTAATAACTGCTGCTGAACATGGCGGTGGGGGTCTTGAGGGGTAGTAACTGTTTCTGAACATGGTGGTGTGGGTCGTGAGGGGTAGTAACTGCTGCTGAACATGGTGCTGTGGGTCTTGAGGTTTAGTAACTGTTGCTGAACATGGTGGTGGGGGTCTTGAGGGGTAGTAACTGTTGCTGAACACGGCGGTGTGGGTCGTGAGGGGTATTAACTATTTTTGAACATGGCGGTGTGGGTCCTGAGGGGTAGTAACTGTTGCTGAACATGGTTGTGTGGGTCTTGAGGGGTACTAACCGTTTTGGAACATGGGGGTGTGGGTCGTGAGGGGTATTAACTATTTTTGAACATGGCGGTGTGGGTCCTGAGGGGTAGTAACTGTTGCTGAACATGGTGGTGTGGGTCGTGAGGGGTATTAACTATTTTTGAACATGGCGGTGTGGGTCCTGAGGGGTAGTAACTGTTGCTGAACATGGTTGTGTGGGTCTTGAGGGGTACTAACCGTTTTGGAACATGGGGGTGTGGGTCTTGAGTGGTGGTAACTGTTGCTGAACATGGTGGTGTGGGTCTTGAAGGGTAGTAACTTTTTCTGAACATGGCGCTGTGGGTCTTGAGGGGTAATAACTATTTCCGAACATGGCGGTGTGGGTCTTCAGGGGCAGTAACTATTTCTGAACATGTTGGTGTGAGTCTTGAGGGGTAGTAACTGTTGCGGAACATGGTGGCATGGGTTGTGAGGGTTATTAACTGTTTCTGAACATGGCGGTGTGGGTCTTGAGGGGCAGTAACAGTGTCTGATCATGGTGGTGTGGGTCTTGAAGGGTAGTAGCTGTTGCTGAACATGGCGGTGTGGGTCTTGAAGGGTAGTAACAGTTTCTGAACAAGGTGGTGTGGGACTTGAGGGGTAGTAACAGTTTCTGAACATGGTGGTGTGGGCCTTGAGGGGTAGTAACTGTTGCTGAACATGGCGGTGTGGGTCTTGAGTGGTAGTAACTGTTTCTGAACATGGTGGTATGGGTCTTCAGGGGTAGTAACTGTGTCTGAACATGGCGGTTTGGGTCTTGAGGGGTAGTAAATGTTTCTGAACATGGCGATGTGGGTTTTGAGGGATAGTAACTGTTGCTGAACATGGTGGTGTGGGTCGTGTGGGGTAGTAACTGCTGCTGAACATGGTGGTGCGGGACTTGAGGGGTAGTAACTGTTACCAAACATGGCGGTGTGGGTCTTGAGGGGTAGTAACAGTTGCAGAAAATTGTGGTATGGGTGTTCAGGGGTAGTAACTGTGGCTGAACATGTTGGTGTGGGTATTGAGGGGTAGTAACTGTTTCTGAACATGGTGGTGCGGGACTTGAGGGGCCGTAACTGTTACCAAACATGGCGGTGTGGGTCTTGAGGGCTAGTAACTGTTTCTGAACATGGCTGTGTGGGTCTTGAGGGGTAGTAACTGTTGCTGAACATGGTGCTGTGGGTCTTGAGGTTTAGTAACTGTTGCTGAACATGGTGGTGGGGGTCTTGAGGGGTATTAACTTTTTCTGAATATGGCGGTGTTGGTCGTGAGGGGTAGTAACCATTTCTGAATATGGCGGTGTTGTTCGTGAGGGGTAGTAACCATTTCTGAACATGGCTGTGTGGGTCTTGAGGGGTAGTAACAGATTCTGATCATGGTGGTGTGGGTCTTGAGGGGTAGTAACTGTTGCTGAACTTGGTGGTGTGGGTCGTGAGGGGTATTAACTATTTCTGAACATGGCGGTGTGGGTCCTGAGGGGTAGTAACTGTTGCTGAACATGGTTGTGTGGGTCTTGAGGGGTACTAACAGTTTTGGAACATGGGGGTGTGGGTCTTGAGTGGTGGTAACTGTTGCTGAACATGGTGGTGTGGGTCTTGAGGGGTAGTAACTTTTTCTGAACATGGCGCTGTGGGTCTTGAGGGGTAATAGCTATTTCCGAACATGGCGGTGTGGGACTTCAGGGGCAGTAACTATTTCTGAACATGTTGGTGTGAGTCTTGAGGGGTAGTAACTGTTGCGGAAGATGGTGGTGTGGGTCTTGAGGGGTAGTAACTGTTGCTGAACATGGTGGCATGGGTCGTGAGGGGTATTAACTGTTTCTGAACATGGCGGTGTGGGTCTTGAGGGGCAGTAACAGTTTCTGATCATGGTGGTGTGGGTCTTGAAGGGTAGTAGCTGTTGCTGAACATGGCGGTGTGGGTCTTGAAGGGTAGTAACAGTTTCTGAACATGGTGGTGTGGGCCTTGAGGGGTATTAACTGTTTCTGAACATGGCGGTGTAGGTCTTGAGGGGTATTAACAGTTTCTGAACATGGTGGTGTGGGCCTTGAGGGGTAGTAACTGCTCCTGATCATTGTGGTGCGGGACTTGAGGGGTAGTAACTGTTACCAAACATGGCGGTGTGGGTCTTGAGGGGTAGTAACAGTTGCGGAAAATGGTGGTATGGGTCTTCAGGGGTAGTAACTGTTTCTGAACATGGCGGTGTTGGTCGTGAGGGGAAGTAACCGTTTCTGAACATGGCGGTGTGGGTCTTGAGGGGTAGTAACTGTGGCTGAACATGGCAGTGTGGGTCTTGAGGGGTAGTAACTGTTTCTGAACATGGCAGTGTGGGTCTTGAGGGGTAGTAACTGTGGCTGAACATGGCGGTGTGGGTCTTGAGGGGTAGTAACTGTTGCAGAACATGGCGGTGTGGGTCTTGAGGGGTAGTAACTGTTGCTGAACATGGTGGTGTGGGTCTTGAGGGATAGTAAATGTTGCTGAACAAGGTGGTGTGGGACTTGAGGGGTAGTAACTATTACTGAACATGGCGGTGTAGGTCTTGACGGGTAATAACTATTTCCGAACATGGCAGAGTCGGTCTTGATGGGCAGTAACTGTTGCTGAACATGGTGGTGTGGGTCGTGAGGGGTATTAACTATTTCTGAACATGGCGGTGTGGGTCCTGAGGGGTAGTAACTGTTGCTGAACATGGTGGTGTGGGTCTTCAGGGGCAGTAACTATTTCTGAACATGTTGGTGTGAGTCTTGAGGGGTAGTAACTGTTGCGGAACATGGTCGCATGGGTTGTGAGGGTTATTAACTATTTCTGAACATGGCGGTGTGGGTCTTGAGGGGTAGTAACTGTTGCTGAACATGGTGGTGTGGGTCGTGTGGGGTAGTAACTGCTGCTGAACATGGTGGTGCGGGACTTGAGGGGTAGTAACTGTTACCAAACATGGCGGTGTGGGTCTTGAGGGGTAGTAACAGTTGCAGAAAATGGTGGTATGGGTGTTCAGGGGTAGTAACTGTGGCTGAACATGTTGGTGTGGGTATTGAGGGGTAGTAACTGTTTCTGAACATGGCGGTGTGGGTCTTGAGGGGTAATAACAGTTTCTGAACATGCTGTTGTGGGTCTTCAGGGGTAGTAATTGTGGCTGAACATGGTGGTGTGGGTCTTGAGGGGTAGTAACTGTTTCTGAACATGGCGGTGTTGGTCATGAGGGGTAGTAACCGTTTCTGAACATGCTGGTCTGGGTCTTGAGGGGTAGTAACTGTTTCTGAACATGGCAGTGTGGGTCTTGAGGGGAAGTAACCGTTTCTGAACATGGCGGTGTGGGTCTTGATGGGTGGTAACTGTGGCTGAACATGGCGGTGTGGGTCTTGAGGGGTAGTAACTGTTGCTGAACAAGGTGGTTTGGGACTTGAGGGGTAGTAACTATTACTGAACATGGCAGAGTCGGTCTTGATGGGCAGTAACTGTTGCTGAACATGGTGGTGTGGGTCGTGAGGGGTATTAACTATTTCTGAACATGGCGGTGTGGGTCCTGAGGGGTAGTAACTGTTGCTGAACATGGTGGTGTGGGTCGTGAGGGGTATTAACTATTTCTGAACATGGCGGTGTGGGTCCTGAGGGGTAGTAACTGTTGCTGAACATGGTTGTGTGGGTCTTGAGGGTTACTAACAGTTTTGGAACATGGGGGTGTGGGTCTTGAGTGGTGGTAACTGTTGCTGAACATGGTGGTGTGGGTCTTGAGGGGTAGTAAATTTTTCTGAACATGGCGCTGTGGGTCTTGAGGGGTAATAACTATTTCCGAACATGGCGGTGTGGGTCTTCAGGGGCAGTAACTATTTCTGAACATGTTGGTGTGAGTCTTGAGGGGTAGTAAAAGTTTCTGAACATGGTGGTGTGGGCCTTGAGGGGTAGTAACTGCTGCTGATCATTGTGGTGCGGGACTTGAGGGGTGGTATCTGTTTCTGAACATGGTGGTATGGGTCTTCAGGGGTAGTAACTATGTCTGAACATGGCGGTGTGGGTCTTGAGGGGTAATAACTGCTGCTGAACATGGCGGTGGGGGTCTTGAGGGGTAGTAACTGTTTCTGAACATGGCGATGTAGGATTCGAGGGATAGTAACTGTTGCTGAACATGGTGGTGTGGGTCGTGAGGGGTAGTAACTGTTGCTGAACATGGTGGTGTGGGCCTTGAGGGGTAGTAACTGTTTCTGAACATGGCGGTGTTGGTCATGAGGGGTAGTAACCGTTTCTGAACATGCTGGTCTGGGTCTTGAGGGTTAGTAACTGTTTCTGAACATGGCAGTGTGGGTCTTGAGGGGAAGTAACCGTTTCTGAACATGGCGGTGTGGGTCTTGATGGGTGGTAACTGTGGCTGAACATGGCGGTGTGGGTCTTGAGGGGTAGTAACTGTTGCTGAACAAGGTGGTTTGGGACTTGAGGGGTAGTAACTATTACTGAACATGGCAGAGTCGGTCTTGATGGGCAGTAACTGTTGCTGAACATGGTGGTGTGGGTCGTGAGGGGTATTAACTATTTCTGAACATGGCGGTGTGGGTCCTGAGGGGTAGTAACTGTTGCTGAACATGGTGGTGTGGGTCGTGAGGGGTATTAACTATTTCTGAACATGGCGGTGTGGGTCCTGAGGGGTAGTAACTGTTGCTGAACATGGTTGTGTGGGTCTTGAGGGTTACTAACAGTTTTGGAACATGGGGGTGTGGGTCTTGAGTGGTGGTAACTGTTGCTGAACATGGTGGTGTGGGTCTTGAGGGGTAGTAAATTTTTCTGAACATGGCGCTGTGGGTCTTGAGGGGTAATAACTATTTCCGAACATGGCGGTGTGGGTCTTCAGGGGCAGTAACTATTTCTGAACATGTTGGTGTGAGTCTTGAGGGGTATTAAAAGTTTCTGAACATGGTGGTGTGGGCCTTGAGGGGTAGTAACTGCTGCTGATCATTGTGGTGCGGGACTTGAGGGGTGGTATCTGTTTCTGAACATGGTGGTATGGGTCTTCAGGGGTAGTAACTATGTCTGAACATGGCGGTGTGGGTCTTGAGGGGTAATAACTGCTGCTGAACATGGCGGTGGGGGTCTTGAGGGGTAGTAACTGTTTCTGAACATGGCGATGTAGGATTCGAGGGATAGTAACTGTTGCTGAACATGGTGGTGTGGGTCGTGAGGGGTAGTAACTGTTGCTGAACATGGTGGTGTGGGCCTTGAGGGGTAGTAACTGCTGCTGAACATGGTGGTGCGGGACTTGAGGGGCCGTAACTGTTACCAAACATGGCGGTGTGGGTATTGAGGGGTAGTAACTGTTTCTGAACATGGCTGTGTGGGTCTTGAGGGGTAGTAACTGTTGCTGAACATGGTGGTGGGAGTCTTGAGGGGTAGTAACTGTTGCTGAACATGGTGGTGTGGGTCGTGAGGGGTATTAACTATTTTTGAACATGGCGGTGTGGGTCCTGAGGGGTAGTAACTGTTGCTGAACATGGTTGTGTGGGTCTTGAGGGGTACTAACAGTTTTGGAACATGGGGGTGTGGGTCGTGAGGGGTATTAACTATTTTTGAACATGGCGGTTTGGGTCCTGAGGGGTAGTAACTGTTGCTGAACATGGGGGTGTGGGTCGTGAGGGGTATTAACTATTTTTGAACATGGCGGTGTGGGTCCTGAGGGTTATTAACTGTTTCTGAACATGGCGGTGTGGGTCTTGAGGGGCAGTAACAGTGTCTGATCATGGTGGTGTGGGTCTTGAAGGGTAGTAGCTGTTGCTGAACATGGCGTTGTGGGTCTTGAGGGGTAGTAACAGTTTCTGAACAAGGTGGTGTGGGTCTTGAGGGGTAGTAACTGTTGCTGAACATGGCGGTGTGGGTCTTGAGTGGTAGTAACTGTTTCTGAACATGGTGGTATGGGTCTACAGGGGTAGTAACTGTGTCTGAACATGGCGGTTTGGGTCTTGAGGGGTAGTAAATGTTTCTGAACATGGCGATGTGGGTTTTGAGGGATAGTAACTGTTGCTGAACATGGCGGTGTGGGTCTTGAGGGGTAGTAACTGTTGCTGAACATGGTGGTGTGGGTCGTGTGGGGTAGTAACTGCTGCTGAACATGGTGGTGCGGGACTTGAGGGGTAGTAACTGTTACCAAACATGGCGGTGTGGGTCTTGAGGGGTAGTAACAGTTGCAGAAAATGGTGGTATGGGTGTTCAGGGGTAGTAACTGTGGCTGAACATGTTGGTGTGGGTATTGAGGGGTAGTAACTGTTTCTGAACATGGTGGTGCGGGACTTGAGGGGCCGTAACTGTTACCAAACATGGCAGTGTCGGTATTGAGGGGTAGTAACTGTTGCTGAACATGGTGGTGTGGGTCGTGAGGGGTATTAACTATTTCTGAACATGGCGGTGTGGGTCCTGAGGGGTAGTAACTGTTGCTGAACATGGTTGTGTGGGTCTTGAGGGTTACTAACAGTTTTGGAACATGGGGGTGTGGGTCTTGAGTGGTGGTAACTGTTGCTGAACATGGTGGTGTGGGTCTTGAGGGGTAGTAAATTTTTCTGAACATGGCGCTGTGGGTCTTGAGGGGTAATAACTATTTCCGAACATGGCGGTGTGGGTCTTCAGGGGCAGTAACTATTTCTGAACATGTTGGTGTGAGTCTTGAGGGGTAGTAAAAGTTTCTGAACATGGTGGTGTGGGCCTTGAGGGGTAGTAACTGCTGCTGATCATTGTGGTGCGGGACTTGAGGGGTGGTATCTGTTTCTGAACATGGTGGTATGGGTCTTCAGGGGTAGTAACTATGTCTGAACATGGCGGTTTGGGTCTTGAGGGGTAGTAAATGTTTCTGAACATGGCGGTGTGGGTTTCGAGGGATAGTAACTGTTGCTGAACATGGTGCTGTGGGTCGTGAGGGGTAGTAACTGTTACCAAACATGGCGGTGTGGGTCTTGAGGGGTAATAACTGCTGCTGAACATGGCGGTGGGGGTCTTGAGGGGTAGTAACTGTTTCTGAACATGGCGATGTAGGATTCGAGGGATAGTAACTGTTGCTGAACATGGTGGTGTGGGTCGTGAGGGGTAGTAACTGCTGCTGAACATGGTGGTGCGGGACTTGAGGGGCCGTAACTGTTACCAAACATGGCGGTGTGGGTATTGAGGGGTAGTAACTGTTTCTGAACATGGCTGTGTGGGTCTTGAGGGGTAGTAACTGTTGCTGAACATGGTGGTGGGAGTCTTGAGGGGTAGTAACTGTTGCTGAACATGGTGGTGTGGGTCGTGAGGGTTATTAACTATTTTTGAACATGGCGGTGTGGGTCCTGAGGGGTAGTAACTGTTGCTGAACATGGTTGTGTGGGTCTTGAGGGGAACTAACCGTTTTGGAACATGGGGGTGTGGGTCGTGAGGGGTATTAACTATTTTTGAACATGGCGGTTTGGGTCCTGAGGGGTAGTAACTGTTGCTGAACATTGGGGTGTGGGTCGTGAGGGGTATTAACTATTTTTGAACATGGCGGTGTGGGTCCTGAGGGTTATTAACTGTTTCTGAACATGGCGGTGTGGGTCTTGAGGGGCAGTAACAGTGTCTGATCATGGTGGTGTGGGTCTTGAAGGGTAGTAGCTGTTGCTGAACATGGCGTTGTGGGTCTTGAGGGGTAGTAACAGTTTCTGAACAAGGTGGTGTGGGTCTTGAGGGGTAGTAACTGTTGCTGAACATGGCGGTGTGGGTCTTGAGTGGTAGTAACTGTTTCTGAACATGGTGGTATGGGTCTTCAGGGGTAGTAACTGTGTCTGAACATGGCGGTTTGGGTCTTGAGGGGTAGTAAATGTTTCTGAACATGGCGATGTGGGTTTTGAGGGATAGTAACTGTTGCTGAACATGGCGGTGTGGGTCTTGAGGGGTAGTAACTGTTGCTGAACATGGTGGTGTGGGTCGTGTGGGGTAGTAACTGCTGCTGAACATGGTGGTGCGGGACTTGAGGGGTAGTAACTGTTACCAAACATGGCGGTGTGGGTCTTGAGGGGTAGTAACAGTTGCAGAAAATGGTGGTATGGGTGTTCAGGGGTAGTAACTGTGGCTGAACATGTTGGTGTGGGTATTGAGGGGTAGTAACTGTTTCTGAACATGGTGGTGCGGGACTTGAGGGGCCGTAACTGTTACCAAACATGGCAGTGTCGGTATTGAGGGGTAGTAACTGTTGCTGAACATGGTGGTGTGGGTCGTGAGGGGTATTAACTATTTCTGAACATGGCGGTGTGGGTCCTGAGGGGTAGTAACTGTTGCTGAACATGGTTGTGTGGGTCTTGAGGGTTACTAACAGTTTTGGAACATGGGGGTGTGGGTCTTGAGTGGTGGTAACTGTTGCTGAACATGGTGGTGTGGGTCTTGAGGGGTAGTAAATTTTTCTGAACATGGCGCTGTGGGTCTTGAGGGGTAATAACTATTTCCGAACATGGCGGTGTGGGTCTTCAGGGGCAGTAACTATTTCTGAACATGTTGGTGTGAGTCTTGAGGGGTAGTAAAAGTTTCTGAACATGGTGGTGTGGGCCTTGAGGGGTAGTAACTGCTGCTGATCATTGTGGTGCGGGACTTGAGGGGTGGTATCTGTTTCTGAACATGGTGGTATGGGTCTTCAGGGGTAGTAACTATGTCTGAACATGGCGGTGTGGGTCTTGAGGGGTAATAACTGCTGCTGAACATGGCGGTGGGGGTCTTGAGGGGTAGTAACTGTTTCTGAACATGGCGATGTAGGATTCGAGGGATAGTAACTGTTGCTGAACATGGTGGTGTGGGCCTTGAGGGGTAGTAACTGCTGCTGAACATGGTGGTGCGGGACTTGAGGGGCCGTAACTGTTACCAAACATGGCGGTGTGGGTATTGAGGGGTAGTAACTGTTTCTGAACATGGCTGTGTGGGTCTTGAGGGGTAGTAACTGTTGCTGAACATGGTGGTGGGAGTCTTGAGGGGTAGTAACTGTTGCTGAACATGGTGGTGTGGGTCGTGAGGGGTATTAACTATTTTTGAACATGGCGGTGTGGGTCCTGAGGGGTAGTAACTGTTGCTGAACATGGTTGTGTGGATCTTGAGGGGTACTAACCGTTTTGGAACATGGGGGTGTGGGTCGTGAGGGGTATTAACTATTTTTGAACATGGCGGTGTGGGTCCTGAGGGGTAGTAACTGTTGCTGAACATGGGGGTGTGGGTCGTGAGGGGTATTAACTATTTTTGAACATGGCGGTGTGGGTCCTGAGGGTTATTATCTGTTTCTGAACATGGCGGTGTGGGTCTTGAGGGGCAGTAACAGTGTCTGATCATGGTGGTGTGGGTCTTGAAGGGTAGTAGCTGTTGCTGAACATGGCGTTGTGGGTCTTGAGGGGTAGTAACAGTTTCTGAACAAGGTGGTGTGGGTCTTGAGGGGTAGTAACTGTTGCTGAACATGGCGGTGTGGGTCTTGAGTGGTAGTAACTGTTTCTGAACATGGTGGTATGGGTCTTCAGGGGTAGTAACTGTGTCTGAACATGGCGGTTTGGGTCTTGAGGGGTAGTAAATGTTTCTGAACATGGCGATGTGGGTTTTGAGGGATAGTAACTGTTGCTGAACATGGCGGTGTGGGTCTTGAGGGGTAGTAACTGTTGCTGAACATGGTGGTGTGGGTCGTGTGGGGTAGTAACTGCTGCTGAACATGGTGGTGCGGGACTTGAGGGGTAGTAACTGTTACCAAACATGGCGGTGTGGGTCTTGAGGGGTAGTAACAGTTGCAGAAAATGGTGGTATGGGTGTTCAGGGGTAGTAACTGTGGCTGAACATGTTGGTGTGGGTATTGAGGGGTAGTAACTGTTTCTGAACATGGTGGTGCGGGACTTGAGGGGCCGTAACTGTTACCAAACATGGCAGTGTCGGTATTGAGGGGTAGTAACTGTTTCTGAACATGGCTGTGTGGGTCTTGAGGGGTAGTAACTGTTGCTGAACATGGTGCTGTGGGTCTTGAGGTTTAGTAACTGTTGCTGAACATGGTGGTGGGGTCTTGAGGGGTATTAACTTTTTCTGAATATGGCGGTGTTGGTCGTGAGGGGTAGTAACCATTTCTGAATATGGCGGTGTTGGTCGTGAGGGGTAGTAACCATTTCTGAACATGGCGGTGTGGGTCTTGAGGGGTAGTAACAGATTCTGATCATGGTGGTGTGGGTCTTGAGGGGTAGTAACTGTTGCTGAACTTGGTGGTGTGGGTCGTGAGGGGTATTAACTATTTCGGAACATGGCGGTGTGGGTCCTGAGGGGTAGTAACTGTTGCTGAACATGGTTGTGTGGGTCTTGAGGGGTACTAACAGTTTTGGAACATGGGGGTGTGGGTCTTGAGTGGTGGTAACTGTTGCTGAACATGGTGGTGTGGGTCTTGAGGGGTAGTAACTTTTTCTGAACATGGCGCTGTGGGTCTTGAGGGGTAATAGCTATTTCCGAACATGGCGGTGTGGGACTTCAGGGGCAGTAACTATTTCTGAACATGTTGGTGTGAGTCTTGAAGGGTAGTAACTGTTGCGGAACATGGTGGTGTGGGTCTTGAGGGGTAGTAACTGTTGCTGAACATGGTGGTGTGGGTCTTGAGGGGCAGTAACAGTTTCTGATCATGGTGGTGTGGGTCTTGAAGGGTAGTAACTGTGTCTGAACATGGTGGTGTGGGCCTTGAGGGGTAGTAACTGCTCCTGATCATTGTGGTGCGGGACTTGAGGGGTAGTAACTGTTACCAAACATGGCGGTGTGGGTCTTGAGGGGTAGTAACAGTTGCGGAAAATGGTGGTATGGGTCTTCAGGGGTAGTAACTGTTTCTGAACATGGCGGTGTTGGTCGTGAGGGGAAGTAACCGTTTCTGAACATGGCGGTGTGGGTCTTGAGGGGTAGTAACTGTGGCTGAACATGGCAGTGTGGGTCTTGAGGGGTAGTAACTGTTTCTGAACATGGCAGTGTGGGTCTTGAGGGGTAGTAACTGTGGCTGAACATGGCGGTGTGGGTCTTGAGGGGTAGTAACTGTTGCAGAACATGGCGGTGTGGGTCTTGAGGGGTAGTAACTGTTGCTGAACATGGTGGTGTGGGTCTTGAGGGATAGTAAATGTTGCTGAACAAGGTGGTGTGGGACTTGAGGGGTAGTAACTATTACTGAACATGGCGGTGTAGGTCTTGACGGGTAATAACTATTTCCGAACATGGCAGAGTCGGTCTTGATGGGCAGTAACTGTTGCTGAACATGGTGGTGTGGGTCGTGAGGGGTATTAACTATTTCTGAACATGGCGGTGTGGGTCCTGAGGGGTAGTAACTGTTGCTGAACATGGTGGTGTGGGTCGTGAGGGGTATTAACTATTTTTGAACATGGCGGTGTGGGTCCTGAGGGGTAGTAACTGTTGCTGAACATGGTTGTGTGGGTCTTGAGGGGTACTAACCGTTTTGGAACATGGGGGTGTGGGTCTTGAGTGGTGGTAACTGTTGCTGAACATGGTGGTGTGGGTCTTGAAGGGTAGTAACTTTTTCTGAACATGGCGCTGTGGGTCTTGAGGGGTAATAACTATTTCCGAACATGGCGGTGTGGGTCTTCAGGGGCAGTAACTATTTCTGAACATGTTGGTGTGAGTCTTGAGGGGTAGTAACTGTTGCGGAACATGGTGGCATGGGTCGTGAGGGGTAGTAACTGTTGCTGAACATGGCGGTGTGGGCCTTGAGGGGTAGTAACTGTTTCTGAACATGGTGGTGTGGGCCTTGAGGGGTAGTAACTGTTGCTGAACATGGCGGTGTGGGTCTTGAGTGGTAGTAACTGTTTCTGAACATGGTGGTATGGGTCTTCAGGGGTAGTAACTGTGTCTGAACATGGCGGTTTGGGTCTTGAGGGGTAGTAAATGTTTCTGAACATGGCGATGTGGGTTTTGAGGGATAGTAACTGTTGCTGAACATGGCGGTGTGGGTCTTGAGGGGTAGTAACTGTTGCTGAACATGGTGGTGTGGGTCGTGTGGGGTAGTAACTGCTGCTGAACATGGTGGTGCGGGACTTGAGGGGTAGTAACTGTTACCAAACATGGCGGTGTGGGTCTTGAGGGGTAGTAACAGTTGCAGAAAATGGTGGTATGGGTGTTCAGGGGTAGTAACTGTGGCTGAACATGTTGGTGTGGGTATTGAGGGGTAGTAACTGTTTCTGAACATGGCGGTGTGGGTCTTGAGGGGTAATAACAGTTTCTGAACATGCTGTTGTGGGTCTTCAGGGGTAGTAATTGTGGCTGAACATGGTGGTGTGGCTCTTGAGGGGTAGTAACTGTTTCTGAACATGGCGGTGTTGGTCATGAGGGGTAGTAACCGTTTCTGAACATGGCGGTGTGGGCCTTGAGGGGTAGTAACTGTTGCTGAACATGGCGGTGTGGGTCTTGAGTGGTAGTAACTGTTTCTGAACATGGTGGTATGGGTCTTCAGGGGTAGTAACTGTGTCTGAACATGGCGGTTTGGGTCTTGAGGGGTAGTAAATGTTTCTGAACTTGGCGATGTGGGTTTTGAGGGATAGTAACTGTTGCTGAACATGGCGGTGTGGGTCTTGAGGGGTAGTAACTGTTGCTGAACATGGCGGTGTGGGTCGTGAGGGGTAGTAACTGTTGCTGAACATGGTGGTGTGGGTCGTGTGGGGTAGTAACTGTTTCTGAACATGGCGGTGTTGGTCATGAGGGGTAGTAACCGTTTCTGAACATGCTGGTCTGGGTCTTGAGGGGTAGTAACTGTTTCTGAACATGTCAGTGTGTGTCTTGAGGGGAAGTAACCGTTTCTGAACATGGCGGTGTGGGTCTTGATGGGTGGTAACTGTGGCTGAACATGGCGGTGTGGGTCTTGAGGGGTAGTAACTGTTGCTGAACAAGGTGGTGTGGGACTTGAGGGGTAGTAACTATTACTGAACATGGCAGAGTCGGTCTTGATGGGCAGTAACTGTTGCTGAACATGGTGGTGTGGGTCGTGAGGGGTATTAACTATTTCTGAACATGGCGGTGTGGGTCCTGAGGGGTAGTAACTGTTGCTGAACATGGTTGTGTGGGTCTTGAGGGTTACTAACAGTTTTGGAACATGGGGGTGTGGGTCTTGAGTGGTGGTAACTGTTGCTGAACATGGTGGTGTGGGTCTTGAAGGGTAGTAACTTTTTCTGAACATGTCGCTGTGGGTCTTGAGGGGTAATAACTATTTCCGAACATGGCGGTGTGGGTCTTCAGGGGCAGTAACTATTTCTGAACATGTTGGTGTGAGTCTTGAGGGGTAGTAACTGTTGCGGAACATGGTGGCATGGGTCGTGAGGGGTAGTAACTGTTGCTGAACATGGCGGTGTGGGCCTTGAGGGGTAGTAACTGTTTCTGAACATGGTGGTGTGGGCCTTGAGGGGTAGTAACTGTTGCTGAACATGGCGGTGTGGGTCTTGAGTGGTAGTAACTGTTTCTGAACATGGTGGTATGGGTCTTCAGGGGTAGTAACTGTGTCTGAACATGGCGGTTTGGGTCTTGAGGGGTAGTAAATGTTTCTGAACATGGCGATGTGGGTTTTGAGGGATAGTAACTGTTGCTGAACATGGCGGTGTGGGTCTTGAGGGGTAGTAACTGTTGCTGAACATGGTGGTGTGGGTCGTGTGGGGTAGTAACTGCTGCTGAACATGGTGGTGTGGGTCTTGAGTGGTAGTAACAGTTGCTGAACATGGTGGTGTGGGTCGTGTGGGGTAGTAACTGTTGCTGAACATGGTGGTGCGGGACTTGAGGGGTAGTAACTGTTACCAAACATGGCGGTGTGGGTCTTGAGGGGTAGTAACAGTTGCTGAACATGGTGGTGTGGGTCGTGTGGGGTAGTAACTGCTGCTGAACATGGTGGTGCGGGACTTGAGGGGTAGTAACTGTTACCAAACATGGCGGTGTGGGTCTTGAGGGGTAGTAACAGTTGCAGAAAATGGTGGTATGGGTGTTCAGGGGTAGTAACTGTGGCTGAACATGTTGGTGTGGGTATTGAGGGGTAGTAACTGTTTCTGAACATGGCGGTGTGGGTCTTGAGGGGTAATAACAGTTTCTGAACATGCTGTTGTTGGTCTTCAGGGGTAGTAATTGTGGCTGAACATGGTGGTGTGGGTCTTGAGGGGTAGTAACTGTTTCTGAACATGGCGGTGTTGGTCATGAGGGGTAGTAACCGTTTCTGAACATGCTGGTCTGGGTCTTGAGGGGTAGTAACTGTTTCTGAACATGGCAGTGTGGGTCTTGAGGGGAAGTAACCGTTTCTGAACATGGCGGTGTGGGTCTTGATGGGTGGTAACTGTGGCTGAACATGGCGGTGTGGGTCTTGAGGGGTAGTAACTGTTGCTGAACAAGGTGGTTTGGGACTTGAGGGGTAGTAACTATTACTGAACATGGCAGAGTCGGTCTTGATGGGCAGTAACTGTTGCTGAACATGGTGGTGTGGGTCGTGAGGGGTATTAACTATTTCTGAACATGGCGGTGTGGGTCCTGAGGGGTAGTAACTGTTGCTGAACATGGTGGTGTGGGTCGTGAGGGGTATTAACTATTTCTGAACATGGCGGTGTGGGTCCTGAGGGGTAGTAACTGTTGCTGAACATGGTGGTGTGGGTCTTGAGGGGTAGTAAATTTTTCTGAACATGGCGCTGTGGGTCTTGTGGGGTAATAACTATTTCCGAACATGGCGGTGTGGGTCTTCAGGGGCAGTAACTATTTCTGAACATGTTGGTGTGAGTCTTGAGGGGTAGTAAAAGTTTCTGAACATGGTGGTGTGGGCCTTGAGGGGTAGTAACTGCTGCTGATCATTGTGGTGCGGGACTTGAGGGGTGGTATCTGTTTCTGAACATGGTGGTATGGGTCTTCAGGGGTAGTAACTATGTCTGAACATGGCGGTGTGGGTCTTGAGGGGTAATAACTGCTGCTGAACATGGCGGTGGGGGTCTTGAGGGGTAGTAACTGTTTCTGAACATGGCGATGTAGGATTCGAGGGATAGTAACTGTTGCTGAACATGGTGGTGTGGGTCGTGAGGGGCAGTAACTGTTACCAAACATGGCGGTGTGGGTATTGAGGGGTAGTAACTGTTTCTGAACATGGCTGTGTGGGTCTTGAGGGGTAGTAACTGTTGCTGAACATGGTGCTGTGGGTCTTGAGGTTTAGTAACTGTTGCTGAACATGGTGGTGGGGGTCTTGAGGGGTAGTAACTGTTGCTGAACATGGCGGTGTGGGTCCTGAGGGGTAGTAACTGTTGCTGAACATGGTGGTGTGGGTCGTGAGAGGTATTAACTATTTTTGAACATGGCGGTGTGGGTCTTGAGGGGTAGTAACTGTTGCTGAACATGGTTGTGTGGGTCTTGAGGGGTACTAACCGTTTTGGAACATGGGGGTGTGGGTCGTGAGGGGTATTAACTATTTTTGAACATGGCGGTGTGGGTCCTGAGGGGTAGTAACTGTTGCTGAACATGGTGGTGTGGGTCGTGAGGGGTTTTAACTATTTTTGAACATGGCGGTGTGGGTCCTGAGGGGTAGTAACTGTTGCTGAACATGGTTGTGTGGGTCTTGAGGGGTACTAACCGTTTTGGAACATGGGGGTGTGGGTCTTGAGTGGTGGTAACTGTTGCTGAACATGGTGGTGTGGGTCTTGAAGGGTAGTAACTTTTTCTGAACATGGCGCTGTGGGTCTTGAGGGGTAATAACTATTTCCGAACATGGCGGTGTGGGTCTTCAGGGGCAGTAACTATTTCTGAACATGTTGGTGTGAGTCTTGAGGGGTAGTAACTGTTGCGGAACATGGTGGCATGGGTTGTGAGGGTTATTAACTGTTTCTGAACATGGCGGTGTGGGTCTTGAGGTGTAGTAACTGTTTCTGAACATGGCGGTGTGGGTCTTGAGTGGTAGTAACTGTTTCTGAACATGGTGGTATGGGTCTTCAGGGGTAGTAACTGTGTCTGAACATGGCGGTTTGGGTCTTGAGGGGTAGTAAATGTTTCTGAACATGGCGATGTGGGTTTTGAGGGATAGTAACTGTTGCTGAACATGGCGATGTGGGTTTTGAGGGATAGTAACTGTTGCTGAACATGGCGGTGTGGGTCTTGAGGGGTAGTAACTGTTGCTGAATATGGTGGTGTGGGTCGTGTGGGGTAGTAACTGCTGCTGAACATGGTGGTGCGGGACTTGAGGGGTAGTAACTGTTACCAAACATGGCGGTGTGGGTCTTGAGGGGTAGTAACAGTTGCAGAAAATGGTGGTATGGGTGTTCAGGGGTAGTAACTGTGGCTGAACATGTTGGTGTGGGTATTGAGGGGTAGTAACTGTTTCTGAACATGGTGGTGCGGGACTTGAGGGGCCGTAACTGTTACCAAACATGGCGGTGTGGGTATTGAGGGGTAGTAACTGTTTCTGAACATGGTGCTGTGGGTCTTGAGGTTTAGTAACTGTTGCTGAACATGGTGGTGGGGGTCTTGAGGGGTATTAACTTTTTCTGAATATGGCGGTGTTGTTCGTGAGGGGTAGTAACCATTTCTGAACATGGCGGTGTGGGTCTTGAGGGGTAGTAACAGATTCTGATCATGGTGGTGTGGGTCTTGAGGGGTAGTAACTGTTGCTGAACTTGGTGGTGTGGGTCGTGAGGGGTATTAACTATTTCTGAACATGGCGGTGTGGGTCCTGATGGGTGGTAACTGTGGCTGAACATGGCGGTGTGGGTCTTGAGGGGTAGTAACTGTTGCTGAACAAGGTGGTGTGGGACTTGAGGGGTAGTAACTATTACTGAACATGGCAGAGTCGGTCTTGATGGGCAGTAACTGTTGCTGAACATGGTGGTGTGGGTCGTGTGGGGTAGTAACTGCTGCTGAACGTGGTGGTGCGGGACTTGAGGGGTAGTAACTGTTACCAAACATGGCGGTGTGGGTCTTGAGGGGTAGTAACAGTTGCAGAAAATGGTGGTATGGGTGTTCAGGGGTAGTAACTGTGGCTGAACATGTTGGTGTGGGTATTGAGGGGTAGTAACTGTTTCTGAACATGGCGGTGTGGGTCTTGAGGGGTAATAACAGTTTCTGAACATGCTGTTGTGGGTCTTCAGGGGTAGTAATTGTGGCTGAACATGGTGGTGTGGGTCTTGAGGGGTAGTAACTGTTTCTGAACATGGCGGTGTTGGTCATGAGGGGTAGTAACCGTTTCTGAACATGCTGGTCTGGGTCTTGAGGGGTAGTAACTATTTCTGAACATGGCGGTGTGGGTCCTGAGGGGTAGTAACTGTTGCTGAACATGGTGGTGTGGGTCTTGAGGGGTAGTAAATTTTTCTGAACATGGCGCTGTGGGTCTTGAGGGGTAATAACTATTTCCGAACATGGCGGTGTGGGTCTTCAGGGGCAGTAACTATTTCTGAACATGTTGGTGTGAGTCTTGAGGGGTAGTAAAAGTTTCTGAACATGGTGGTGTGGGCCTTGAGGGGTAGTAACTGCTGCTGATCATTGTGGTGCGGGACTTGAGGGGTGGTATCTGTTTCTGAACATGGCAGTGTGGGTCTTGAGGGGAAGTAACCGTTTCTGAACATGGCGGTGTTGGTCATGAGGGGTAGTAACCGTTTCTGAACATGCTGGTCTGGGTCTTGAGGGGTAGTAACTGTTTCTGAACATGGCAGTGTGGGTCTTGAGGGGAAGTAACCGTTTCTGAACATGGCGGTGTGGGACTTGAGGGGTAGTAACTATGTCTGAACATGGCGGTGTGGGTCTTGAGGGGTAATAACTGCTGCTGAACATGGCGGTGGGGGTCTTGAGGGGTAGTAACTGTTTCTGAACATGGCGATGTAGGATTCGAGGGATAGTAACTGTTGCTGAACATGGTGGTGTGGGTCGTGAGGGGCAGTAACTGTTACCAAACATGGCGGTGTGGGTATTGAGGGGTAGTAACTGTTTCTGAACATGGCTGTGTGGGTCTTGAGGGGTAGTAACTGTTGCTGAACATGGTGCTGTGGGTCTTGAGGTTTAGTAACTGTTGCTGAACATGGTGGTGGGGGTCTTGAGGGGTAGTAACTGTTGCTGAACATGGCGGTGTGGGTCCTGAGGGGTAGTAACTGTTGCTGAACATGGTGGTGTGGGTCGTGAGGGGTATTAACTATTTTTGAACATGGCGGTGTGGGTCTTGAGGGGTAGTAACTGTTGCTGAACATGGTTGTGTGGGTCTTGAGGGGTACTAACCGTTTTGGAACATGGGGGTGTGGGTCGTGAGGGGTATTAACTATTTTTGAACATGGCGGTGTGGGTCCTGAGGGGTAGTAACTGTTGCTGAACATGGTGGTGTGGGTCGTGAGGGGTATTAACTATTTTTGAACATGGCGGTGTGGGTCCTGAGGGGTAGTAACTGTTGCTGAACATGGTTGTGTGGGTCTTGAGGGGTACTAACCGTTTTGGAACATGGGGGTGTGGGTCTTGAGTGGTGGTAACTGTTGCTGAACATGGTGGTGTGGGTCTTGAAGGGTAGTAACTTTTTCTGAACATGGCGCTGTGGGTCTTGAGGGGTAATAACTATTTCCGAACATGGCGGTGTGGGTCTTCAGGGGCAGTAACTATTTCTGAACATGTTGGTGTGAGTCTTGAGGGGTAGTAACTGTTGCGGAACATGGTGGCATGGGTTGTGAGGGTTATTAACTGTTTCTGAACATGGCGGTGTGGGTCTTGAGGTGTAGTAACTGTTTCTGAACATGGCGGTGTGGGTCTTGAGTGGTAGTAACTGTTTCTGAACATGGTGGTATGGGTCTTCAGGGGTAGTAACTGTGTCTGAACATGGCGGTTTGGGTCTTGAGGGGTAGTAAATGTTTCTGAACATGGCGATGTGGGTTTTGAGGGATAGTAACTGTTGCTGAACATGGCGATGTGGGTTTTGAGGGATAGTAACTGTTGCTGAACATGGCGGTGTGGGTCTTGAGGGGTAGTAACTGTTGCTGAATATGGTGGTGTGGGTCGTGTGGGGTAGTAACTGCTGCTGAACATGGTGGTGCGGGACTTGAGGGGTAGTAACTGTTACCAAACATGGCGGTGTGGGTCTTGAGGGGTAGTAACAGTTGCAGAAAATGGTGGTATGGGTGTTCAGGGGTAGTAACTGTGGCTGAACATGTTGGTGTGGGTATTGAGGGGTAGTAACTGTTTCTGAACATGGTGGTGCGGGACTTGAGGGGCCGTAACTGTTACCAAACATGGCGGTGTGGGTATTGAGGGGTAGTAACTGTTTCTGAACATGGTGCTGTGGGTCTTGAGGTTTAGTAACTGTTGCTGAACATGGTGGTGGGGGTCTTGAGGGGTATTAACTTTTTCTGAATATGGCGGTGTTGGTCGTGAGGGGTAGTAACCATTTCTGAACATGGCGGTGTGGGTCTTGAGGGGTAGTAACAGATTCTGATCATGGTGGTGTGGGTCTTGAGGGGTAGTAACTGTTGCTGAACTTGGTGGTGTGGGTCGTGAGGGGTATTAACTATTTCTGAACATGGCGGTGTGGGTCCTGATGGGTGGTAACTGTGGCTGAACATGGCGGTGTGGGTCTTGAGGGGTAGTAACTGTTGCTGAACAAGGTGGTGTGGGACTTGAGGGGTAGTAACTATTACGGAACATGGCAGAGTCGGTCTTGATGGGCAGTAACTGTTGCTGAACATGGTGGTGTGGGTCGTGAGGGGTATTAACTATTTCTGAACATGGCGGTGTGGGTCCTGAGGGGTAGTAACTGTTGCTGAACATGGTTGTGTGGGTCTTGAGGGTTACTAACAGTTTTGGAACATGGGGGTGTGGGTCTTGAGTGGTGGTAACTGTTGCTGAACATGGTGGTGTGGGTCTTGAAAGGTAGTAACTTTTTCTGAACATGGCGCTGTGGGTCTTGAGGGGTAATAACTATTTCCGAACATGGCGGTGTGGGTCTTCAGGGGCAGTAACTATTTCTGAACATGTTGGTGTGAGTCTTGAGGGGTAGTAACTGTTGCGGAACATGGTGGCATGGGTCGTGAGGGGTAGTAACTGTTGCTGAACATGGCGGTGTGGGCCTTGAGGGGTAGTAACTGTTTCTGAACATGGTGGTGTGGGCCTTGAGGGGTAGTAACTGTTGCTGAACATGGCGGTGTGGGTCTTGAGTGGTAGTAACTGTTTCTGAACATGGTGGTATGGGTCTTCAGGGGTAGTAACTGTGTCTGAACATGGCGGTTTGGGTATTGAGGGGTAGTAACTGTTTCTGAACATGGCGGTGTGGGTCTTGAGGGGTATTAACTGTTTCTGAACATGGCGGTGTAGGTCTTGAGGGGTATTAACAGTTTCTGAACATGGTGGTGTGGGCCTTGAGGGGTAGTAACTGCTCCTGATCATTGTGGTGCGGGACTTGAGGGGTAGTAACTGTTACCAAACATGGCGGTGTGGGTCTTGAGGGGTAGTAACAGTTGCGGAAAATGGTGGTATGGGTCTTCAGGGGTAGTAACTGTTTCTGAACATGGCGGTGTTGGTCGTGAGGGGAAGTAACCGTTTCTGAACATGGCGGTGTGGGTCTTGAGGGGTAGTAACTGTGGCTGAACATGGCAGTGTGGGTCTTGAGGGGTAGTAACTGTTTCTGAACATGGCAGTGTGGGTCTTGAGGGGTAGTAACTGTGGCTGAACATGGCGGTGTGGGTCTTGAGGGGTAGTAACTGTTGCAGAACATGGTGGTGTGGGTCTTGAGGGATAGTAAATGTTGCTGAACAAGGTGGTGTGGGACTTGAGGGGTAGTAACTATTACTGAACATGGCGGTGTAGGTCTTGACGGGTAATAACTATTTCCGAACATGGCAGAGTCGGTCTTGATGGGCAGTAACTGTTGCTGAACATGGTGGTGTGGGTCGTGAGGGGTATTAACTATTTCTGAACATGGCGGTGTGGGTCCTGAGGGGTAGTAACTGTTGCTGAACATGGTGGTGTGGGTCTTCAGGGGCAGTAACTATTTCTGAACATGTTGGTGTGAGTCTTGAGGGGTAGTAACTGTTGCGGAACATGGTGGCATGGGTTGTGAGGGTTATTAACTGTTTCTGAACATGGCGATGTGGGTTTTGAGGGATAGTAACTGTTGCTGAACATGGTGGTGCGGGACTTGAGGGGTAGTAACTGTTACCAAACATGGCGGTGTGGGTCTTGAGGGGTAGTAACAGTTGCAGAAAATGGTGGTATGGGTGTTCAGGGGTAGTAACTGTGGCTGAACATGTTGGTGTGGGTATTGAGGGGTAGTAACTGTTTCTGAACATGGCGGTGTGGGTCTTGAGGGGTAATAACAGTTTCTGAACATGCTGTTGTGGGTCTTCAGGGGTAGTAATTGTGGCTGAACATGGTGGTGTGGGTCTTGAGGGGTAGTAACTGTTTCTGAACATGGCGGTGTTGGTCATGAGGGGTAGTAACCGTTTCTGAACATGCTGGTCTGGGTCTTGAGGGGTAGTAACTGTTTCTGAACATGGCAGTGTGGGTCTTGAGGGGAAGTAACCGTTTCTGAACATGGCGGTGTGGGTCTTGATGGGTAGTAACTGTGGCTGAACATGGCGGTGTGGGTCTTGAGGGGTAGTAACTGTTGCTGAACAAGGTGGTTTGGGACTTGAGGGGTAGTAACTATTACTGAACATGGCAGAGTCGGTCTTGATGGGCAGTAACTGTTGCTGAACATGGTGGTGTCGGTCGTGAGGGGTATTAACTATTTCTGAACATGGCGGTGTGGGTCCTGAGGGGTAGTAACTGTTGCTGAACATGGTGGTGTGGGTCGTGAGGGGTATTAACTATTTCTGAACATGGCGGTGTGGGTCCTGAGGGGTAGTAACTGTTGCTGAACATGGTTGTGTGGGTCTTGAGGGGTACTAACCGTTTTGGAACATGGGGGTGTGGGTCTTGAGTGGTGGTAACTGTTGCTGAACATGGTGGTGTGGGTCTTGAGGGGTAGTAAATTTTTCTGAACATGGCGCTGTGGGTCTTGAGGGGTAATAACTATTTCCGAACATGGCGGTGTGGGTCTTCAGGGGCAGTAACTATTTCTGAACATGTTGGTGTGAGTCTTGAGGGGTAGTAAAAGTTTCTGAACATGGTGGTGTGGGCCTTGAGGGGTAGTAACTGCTGCTGATCATTGTGGTGCGGGACTTGAGGGGTGGTATCTGTTTCTGAACATGGTGGTATGGGTCTTCAGGGGTAGTAACTATGTCTGAACATGGCGGTGTGGGTCTTGAGGGGTAATAACTGCTGCTGAACATGGCGGTGGGGGTCTTGAGGGGTAGTAACTGTTTCTGAACATGGCGATGTAGGATTCGAGGGATAGTAACTGTTGCTGAACATGGTGGTGTGGGTCGTGAGGGGTAGTAACTGTTTCTGAACATGGTGGTATGGGTCTTCAGGGGTAGTAACTGTTGCTGAACATGGTGCTGTGGGTCGTGTGGGGTAGTAACTGTTTCTGAACATGGTGGTATGGGTCTTCAGGGGCCGTAACTGTTACCAAACATGGCGGTGTGGGTATTGAGGGGTAGTAACTGTTTCTGAACATGGCTGTGTGGGTCTTGAGGGGTAGTAACTATTGCTGAACATGGTGCTGTGGGTCGTGAGGGGTATTAACTATTTTTGAACATGGCGGTGTGGGTCCTGAGGGGTAGTAACTGTTGCTGAACATGGTTGTGTGGGTCTTGAGGGGTACTAACCGTTTTGGAACATGGGGGTGTGGGTCGTGAGGGGTATTAACTATTTTTGAACATGGCGGTGTGGGTCCTGAGGGGTAGTAACTGTTGCTGAACTTGGTGGTGTGTGTCGTGAGGGGTATTAACTATTTCTGAACATGGCGGTGTGGGTCCTGAGGGGTAGTAACTGTTGCTGAACATGGTGGTGTGGGTCTTCAGGGGCAGTAACTATTTCTGAACATGTTGGTGTGAGTCTTGAGGGGTAGTAACTGTTGCGGAACATGGTGGCATGGGTTGTGAGGGTTATTAACTGTTGCTGAACATGGTGGTGTGGGTCGTGTGGGGTAGTAACTGTTGCTGAACATGGTGGTGCGGGACTTGAGGGGTAGTAACTGTTACCAAACATGGCGGTGTGGGTCTTGAGGGGTAGTAACAGTTGCAGAAAATGGTGGTATGGGTGTTCAGGGGTAGTAACTGTGGCTGAACATGTTGGTGTGGGTATTGAGGGGTAGTAACTGTTTCTGAACATGGCGGTGTGGGTCTTGAGGGGTAATAACAGTTTCTGAACATGCTGTTGTGGGTCTTCAGGGGTAGTAATTGTGGCTGAACATGGTGGTGTGGGTCTTGAGGGGTAGTAACTGTTTCTGAACATGGCGGTGTTGGTCATGAGGGGTAGTAACCGTTTCTGAACATGCTGGTCTGGGTCTTGAGGGGTAGTAACTGTTTCTGAACATGGCAGTGTGGGTCTTGAGGGGAAGTAACCGTTTCTGAACATGGCGGTGTGGGTCTTGATGGGTGGTAACTGTGGCTGAACATGGCGGTGTGGGTCTTGAGGGGTAGTAACTGTTGCTGAACAAGGTGGTTTGGGACTTGAGGGGTAGTAACTATTACTGAACATGGCAGAGTCGGTCTTGATGGGCAGTAACTGTTGCTGAACATGGTGGTGTCGGTCGTGAGGGGTATTAACTATTTCTGAACATGGCGGTGTGGGTCCTGAGGGGTAGTAACTGTTGCTGAACATGGTGGTGTGGGTCGTGAGGGGTATTAACTATTTCTGAACATGGCGGTGTGGGTCCTGAGGGGTAGTAACTGTTGCTGAACATGGTTGTGTGGGTCTTGAGGGGTACTAACCGTTTTGGAACATGGGGGTGTGGGTCTTGAGTGGTGGTAACTGTTGCTGAACATGGTGGTGTGGGTCTTGAGGGGTAGTAAATTTTTCTGAACATGGCGCTGTGGGTCTTGAGGGGTAATAACTATTTCCGAACATGGCGGTGTGGGTCTTCAGTGGCAGTAACTATTTCTGAACATGTTGGTGTGAGTCTTGAGGGGTAGTAAAAGTTTCTGAACATGGTGGTGTGGGCCTTGAGGGGTAGTAACTGCTGCTGATCATTGTGGTGCGGGACTTGAGGGGTGGTATCTGTTTCTGAACATGGTGGTATGGGTCTTCAGGGGTAGTAACTATGTCTGAACATGGCGGTGTGGGTCTTGAGGGGTAATAACTGCTGCTGAACATGGCGGTGGGGGTCTTGAGGGGTAGTAACTGTTTCTGAACATGGCGATGTAGGATTCGAGGGATAGTAACTGTTGCTGAACATGTTGGTGTGGGTCGTGAGGGGTAGTAACTGTTTCTGAACATGGTGGTGCGGGACTTGAGGGGCCGTAACTGTTACCAAACATGGCGGTGTGGGTATTGAGGGGTAGTAACTGTTTCTGAACATGGCTGTGTGGGTCTTGAGGGGTAGTAACTGTTGCTGAACATGGTGCTGTGGGTCTTGAGGTTTAGTAACTGTTGCTGAACATGGTGGTGTGGGTCGTGAGGGGTATTAACTATTTTTGAACATGGCGGTGTGGGTCCTGAGGGGTAGTAACTGTTGCTGAACATGGTTGTGTGGGTCTTGAGGGGTACTAACCGTTTTGGAACATGGGGGTGTGGGTCGTGAGGGGTATTAACTATTTTTGAACATGGCGGTGTGGGTCCTGAGGGGTAGTAACTGTTGCTGAACATGGTGGTGTGGGTCGTGAGGGGTATTAACTATTTTTGAACATGGCGGTGTGGGTCCTGAGGGGTACTAACAGTTTTGGAACATGGGGGTGTGGGTCTTGAGTGGTGGTAACTGTTGCTGAACATGGTGGTGTGGGTCTTGAAGGGTAGTAACTTTTTCTGAACATGGCGCTGTGGGTCTTGAGGGGTAATAACTATTTCCGAACATGGCGGTGTGGGTCTTCAGGGGCAGTAACTATTTCTGAACATGTTGGTGTGAGTCTTGAGGGGTAGTAACTGTTGCGGAACATGGTGGCATGGGTTGTGAGGGTTATTAACTGTTTCTGAACATGGCGGTGTGGGTCTTGAGGGGCAGTAACAGTGTCTGATCATGGTGGTGTGGGTCTTGAAGGGTAGTAGCTGTTGCTGAACATGGCGGTGTGGGTCTTGAAGGGTAGTAACAGTTTCTGAACAAGGTGGTGTGGGACTTGAGGGGTAGTAACAGTTTCTGAACATGGTGGTGTGGGCCTTGAGGGGTAGTAACTGTGTCTGAACATGGCGGTGTGGGTCTTGAGTGGTAGTAACTGTTTCTGAACATGGTGGTATGGGTCTTCAGGGGTAGTAACTGTGTCTGAACATGGCGGTTTGGGTCTTGAGGGGTAGTAAATGTTTCTGAACATGGCGATGTGGGTTTTGAGGGATAGTAACTGTTGCTGAACATGGCGGTGTGGGTCTTGAGGGGTAGTAACTGTTGCTGAACATGGTGGTGCGGGACTTGAGGGGTAGTAACTGTTACCAAACATGGCGGTGTGGGTCTTGAGGGGTAGTAACAGTTGCAGAAAATGGTGGTATGGGTGTTCAGGGGTAGTAACTGTGGCTGAACATGGTGGTGTGGGTCTTGAGGGGTAGTAACTGTTGCTGAACATGGAGGTGTGGGTCTTGAGGGGCAGTAACAGTTTCTGAACATGCTGTTGTGGGTCTTCAGGGGTAGTAATTGTGGCTGAACATGGTGGTGTAGGTCTTGAGGGGTAGTAACTGTTTCTGAACATGGCGGTGTTGGTCATGAGGGGTAGTAACCGTTTCTGAACATGCTGGTCTGGGTCTTGAGGGGTAGTAACTGTTTCTGAACATGGCAGTGTGGGTCTTGAGGGGAAGTAACCGTTTCTGAACATGGCGGTGTGGGTCTTGATGGGTGGTAACTGTGGCTGAACATGGCGGTGTGGGTCTTGAGGGGTAGTAACTGTTGCTGAACAAGGTGGTGTGGGACTTGAGGGGTAGTAACTATTACTGAACATGGCAGAGTCGGTCTTGATGGGCAGTAACTGTTGCTGAACATGGTGGTGTGGGTCGTGAGGGGTATTAACTATTTCTGAACATGGCGGTGTGGGTCCTGAGGGGTAGTAACTGTTGCTGAACATGGTGGTGTGGATCGTGAGGGGTATTAACTATTTCTGAACATGGCGGTGTGGGTCCTGAGGGGTAGTAACTGTTGCTGAACATGGTTGTGTGGGTCTTGAGGGTTACTAACAGTTATGGAACATGGGGGTGTGGGTCTTGAGTGGTGGTAACTGTTGCTGAACATGGTGGTGTGGGTCTTGAGGGGTAGTAAATTTTTCTGAACATGGCGCTGTGGGTCTTGAGGGGTAATAACTATTTCCGAACATGGCGGTGTGGGTCTTCAGGGGCAGTATCTATTTCTGAACATGTTGGTGTGAGTCTTGAGGGGTAGTAAAAGTTTCTGAACATGGTGGTGTGGGCCTTGAGGGGTAGTAACTGCTGCTGATCATTGTGGTGCGGGACTTGAGGGGTGGTATCTGTTTCTGAACATGGTGGTATGGGTCTTCAGGGGTAGTAACTATGTCTGAACATGGCGGTGGGGGTCTTGAGGGATAGTAACTGCTGCTGAACATGGTGGTGCGGGACTTGAGGGGCCGTAACTGTTACCAAACATGGCGGTGTGGGTATTGAGGGGTAGTAACTGTTTCTGAACATGGCTGTGTGGGTCTTGAGGGGTAGTAACTGTTGCTGAACATGGTGCTGTGGGTCTTGAGGTTTAGTAACTGTTGCTGAACATGGTGGTGTGGGTCTTGAGGGGTAGTAACTGTTGCTGAACATGGTGCTGTGGGTCTTGAGGTTTAGTAACTGTTGCTGAACATGGTGGTGTGGGCCTTGAGGGGTATTAACTATTTTTGAACATGGCGGTGTGGGTCCTGAGGGGTGGTAACTGTTGCTGAACATGGTTGTGTGGGTCTTGAGGGGTACTAACCGTTTTGGAACATGGGGGTGTGGGTCGTGAGGGGTATTAACTATTTTTGAACATGGCGGTGTGGGTCCTGAGGGGTAGTAACTGTTGCTGAACATGGTGGTGTGGGTCGTGAGGGGTATTAACTATTTTTGAACATGGCGGTGTGGGTCCTGAGGGGTAGTAACTGTTGCTGAACATGGTTGTGTGGGTCTTGAGGGGTACTAACCGTTTTGGAACATGGGGGTGTGGGTCTTGAGTGGTGGTAACTGTTGCTGAACATGGTGGTGTGGGTCTTGAAGGGTAGTAACTTTTTCTGAACATGGCGCTGTGGGTCTTGAGGGGTAATAACTATTTCCGAACATGGCTGTGTGGGTCTTCAGGGGCAGTAACTATTTCTGAACATGTTGGTGTGAGTCTTGAGGGGTAGTAACTGTTGCGGAACATGGTGGCATGGGTTGTGAGGGTTATTAACTGTTTCTGAACATGGCGGTGTGGGTCTTGAAGGGTAGTAACAGTTTCTGAACAAGGTGGTGTGGGACTTGAGGGGTAGTAACAGTTTCTGAACATGGTGGTGTGGGCCTTGAGGGGTAGTAACTGTTGCTGAACATGGCGGTGTGGGTCTTGAGTGGTAGTAACTGTTTCTGAACATGGTGGTATGGGTCTTCAGGGGTAGTAACTGTGTCTGAACATGGCGGTTTGGGTCTTGAGGGGTAGTAAATGTTTCTGAACATGGCGATGTGGGTTTTGAGGGATAGTAACTGTTGCTGAACATGGTGGTGCGGGACTTGAGGGGTAGTAACTGTTACCAAACATGGCGGTGTGGGTCTTGAGGGGTAGTAACAGTTGCAGAAAATGGTGGTATGGGTGTTCAGGGGTAGTAACTGTGGCTGAACATGTTGGTGTGGGTATTGAGGGGTAGTAACTGTTTCTGAACATGGTGGTGCGGGACTTGAGGGGCCGTAACTGTTACCAAACATGGCGGTGTGGGTATTGAGGGGTAGTAACTGTTTCTGAACATGGCTGTGTGGGTCTTGAGGGGTAGTAACTGTTGCTGAACATGGTGCTGTGGGTCTTGAGGTTTAGTAACTGTTGCTGAACATGGTGGTGGGGGTCTTGAGGGGTATTAACTTTTTCTGAATATGGCGGTGTTGGTCGTGAGGGGTAGTAACCATTTCTGAACATGGCGGTGTGGGTCTTGAGGGGTAGTAACAGATTCTGATCATGGTGGTGTGGGTCTTGAGGGGTAGTAACTGTTGCTGAACTTGGTGGTGTGGGTCGTGAGGGGTATTAACTATTTCTGAACATGGCGGTGTGGGTCCTGAGGGGTAGTAACTGTTGCTGAACATGGTTGTGTGGGTCTTGAGGGGTACTAACAGTTTTGGAACATGGGGGTGTGGGTCTTGAGTGGTGGTAACTGTTGCTGAACATGGTGGTGTGGGTCTTGAGGGGTAGTAACTTTTTCTGAACATGGCGCTGTGGGTCTTGAGGGGTAATAGCTATTTCCGAACATGGCGGTGTGGGACTTCAGGGGCAGTAACTATTTCTGAACATGTTGGTGTGAGTCTTGAGGGGTAGTAACTGTTGCGGAAGATGGTGGTGTGGGTCTTGAGGGGTAGTAACTGTTGCTGAACATGGTGGCATGGGTCGTGAGGGGTATTAACTGTTTCTGAACATGGCGGTGTGGGTCTTGAGGGGCAGTAACAGTTTCTGATCATGGTGGTGTGGGTCTTGAAGGGTAGTAGCTGTTGCTGAACATGGCGGTGTGGGTCTTGAGGGGTGGTAACTGTTGCTGAACATGGAGGTGTGGGTCTTGAGGGGCAGTAACAGTTTCTGAACATGCTGTTGTGGGTCTTCAGGGGTAGTAATTGTGGCTGAACATGGTGGTGTAGGTCTTGAGGGGTAGTAACTGTTTCTGAACATGGCGGTGTTGGTCATGAGGGGTAGTAACCGTTTCTGAACATGCTGGTCTGGGTCTTGAGGGGTAGTAACTGTTTCTGAACATGGCAGTGTGGGTCTTGAGGGGAAGTAACCGTTTCTGAACATGGCGGTGTGGGTCTTGATGGGTGGTAACTGTGGCTGAACATGGCGGTGTGGGTCTTGAGGGGTAGTAACTGTTGCTGAACAAGGTGGTGTGGGACTTGAGGGGTAGTAACTATTACTGAACATGGCAGAGTCGGTCTTGATGGGCAGTAACTGTTGCTGAACATGGTGGTGTGGGTCGTGAGGGGTATTAACTATTTCTGAACATGGCGGTGTGGGTCCTGAGGGGTAGTAACTGTTGCTGAACATGGTGGTGTGGATCGTGAGGGGTATTAACTATTTCTGAACATGGCGGTGTGGGTCCTGAGGGGTAGTAACTGTTGCTGAACATGGTTGTGTGGGTCTTGAGGGTTACTAACAGTTTTGGAACATGGGGGTGTGGGTCTTGAGTGGTGGTAACTGTTGCTGAACATGGTGGTGTGGGTCTTGAGGGGTAGTAAATTTTTCTGAACATGGCGCTGTGGGTCTTGAGGGGTAATAACTATTTCCGAACATGGCGGTGTGGGTCTTCAGGGGCAGTATCTATTTCTGAACATGTTGGTGTGAGTCTTGAGGGGTAGTAAAAGTTTCTGAACATGGTGGTGTGGGCCTTGAGGGGTAGTAACTGCTGCTGATCATTGTGGTGCGGGACTTGAGGGGTGGTATCTGTTTCTGAACATGGTGGTATGGGTCTTCAGGGGTAGTAACTATGTCTGAACATGGCGGTGGGGGTCTTGAGGGATAGTAACTGCTGCTGAACATGGTGGTGCGGGACTTGAGGGGCCGTAACTGTTACCAAACATGGCGGTGTGGGTATTGAGGGGTAGTAACTGTTTCTGAACATGGCTGTGTGGGTCTTGAGGGGTAGTAACTGTTGCTGAACATGGTGCTGTGGGTCTTGAGGTTTAGTAACTGTTGCTGAACATGGTGGTGTGGGTCTTGAGGGGTAGTAACTGTTGCTGAACATGGTGCTGTGGGTCTTGAGGTTTAGTAACTGTTGCTGAACATGGTGGTGTGGGCCTTGAGGGGTATTAACTATTTTTGAACATGGCGGTGTGGGTCCTGAGGGGTGGTAACTGTTGCTGAACATGGTTGTGTGGGTCTTGAGGGGTACTAACCGTTTTGGAACATGGGGGTGTGGGTCGTGAGGGGTATTAACTATTTTTGAACATGGCGGTGTGGGTCCTGAGGGGTAGTAACTGTTGCTGAACATGGTGGTGTGGGTCGTGAGGGGTATTAACTATTTTTGAACATGGCGGTGTGGGTCCTGAGGGGTAGTAACTGTTGCTGAACATGGTTGTGTGGGTCTTGAGGGGTACTAACCGTTTTGGAACATGGGGGTGTGGGTCTTGAGTGGTGGTAACTGTTGCTGAACATGGTGGTGTGGGTCTTGAAGGGTAGTAACTTTTTCTGAACATGGCGCTGTGGGTCTTGAGGGGTAATAACTATTTCCGAACATGGCTGTGTGGGTCTTCAGGGGCAGTAACTATTTCTGAACATGTTGGTGTGAGTCTTGAGGGGTAGTAACTGTTGCGGAACATGGTGGCATGGGTTGTGAGGGTTATTAACTGTTTCTGAACATGGCGGTGTGGGTCTTGAAGGGTAGTAACAGTTTCTGAACAAGGTGGTGTGGGACTTGAGGGGTAGTAACAGTTTCTGAACATGGTGGTGTGGGCCTTGAGGGGTAGTAACTGTTGCTGAACATGGCGGTGTGGGTCTTGAGTGGTAGTAACTGTTTCTGAACATGGTGGTATGGGTCTTCAGGGGTAGTAACTGTGTCTGAACATGGCGGTTTGGGTCTTGAGGGGTAGTAAATGTTTCTGAACATGGCGATGTGGGTTTTGAGGGATAGTAACTGTTGCTGAACATGGTGGTGCGGGACTTGAGGGGTAGTAACTGTTACCAAACATGGCGGTGTGGGTCTTGAGGGGTAGTAACAGTTGCAGAAAATGGTGGTATGGGTGTTCAGGGGTAGTAACTGTGGCTGAACATGTTGGTGTGGGTATTGAGGGGTAGTAACTGTTTCTGAACATGGTGGTGCGGGACTTGAGGGGCCGTAACTGTTACCAAACATGGCGGTGTGGGTATTGAGGGGTAGTAACTGTTTCTGAACATGGCTGTGTGGGTCTTGAGGGGTAGTAACTGTTGCTGAACATGGTGCTGTGGGTCTTGAGGTTTAGTAACTGTTGCTGAACATGGTGGTGGGGGTCTTGAGGGGTATTAACTTTTTCTGAATATGGCGGTGTTGGTCGTGAGGGGTAGTAACCATTTCTGAACATGGCGGTGTGGGTCTTGAGGGGTAGTAACAGATTCTGATCATGGTGGTGTGGGTCTTGAGGGGTAGTAACTGTTGCTGAACTTGGTGGTGTGGGTCGTGAGGGGTATTAACTATTTCTGAACATGGCGGTGTGGGTCCTGAGGGGTAGTAACTGTTGCTGAACATGGTTGTGTGGGTCTTGAGGGGTACTAACAGTTTTGGAACATGGGGGTGTGGGTCTTGAGTGGTGGTAACTGTTGCTGAACATGGTGGTGTGGGTCTTGAGGGGTAGTAACTTTTTCTGAACATGGCGCTGTGGGTCTTGAGGGGTAATAGCTATTTCCGAACATGGCGGTGTGGGACTTCAGGGGCAGTAACTATTTCTGAACATGTTGGTGTGAGTCTTGAGGGGTAGTAACTGTTGCGGAAGATGGTGGTGTGGGTCTTGAGGGGTAGTAACTGTTGCTGAACATGGTGGCATGGGTCGTGAGGGGTATTAACTGTTTCTGAACATGGCGGTGTGGGTCTTGAGGGGCAGTAACAGTTTCTGATCATGGTGGTGTGGGTCTTGAAGGGTAGTAGCTGTTGCTGAACATGGCGGTGTGGGTCTTGAGGGGTAGTAACAGTTTCTGAACATGGTGGTGTGGGCCTTGAGGGGTAGTAACTGTTACCAAACATGGCGGTGTGGGTCTTGAGGGGTAGTAACAGTTGCGGAAAATGGTGGTATGGATCTTCAGGGGTAGTAACTGTTTCTGAACATGGCGGTGTTGGTCGTGAGGGGAAGTAACCGTTTCTGAACATGGCGGTGTGGGTCTTGAGGGGTAGTAACTGTGGCTGAACATGGCAGTGTGGGTCTTGAGGGGTAGTAACTGTTTCTGAACATGGCAGTGTGGGTCTTGAGGGGTAGTAACTGTGGCTGAACATGGCGGTGTGGGTCTTGAGGGGTAGTAACTGTTGCAGAACATGGCGGTGTGGGTCTTGAGGGGTAGTAACTGTTGCTGAACATGGTGGTGTGGGTCTTGAGGGATAGTAAATTTTGCTGAACAAGGTGGTGTGGGACTTGAGGGGTAGTAACTATTACTGAACATGGCGGTGTAGGTCTTGACGGGTAATAACTATTTCCGAACATGGCAGAGTCGGTCTTGATGGGCAGTAACTGTTGCTGAACATGGTGGTGTGGGTCGTGAGGGGTATTAACTATTTTTGAACATGGCGGTGTGGGTCCTGAGGGGTAGTAACTGTTGCTGAACATGGTGGTGTGGGTCGTGAGGGGTATTAACTATTTTTGAACATGGCGGTGTGGGTCCTGAGGGGTAGTAACTGTTGCGGAAAATGGTGGTATGGGTCTTCAGGGGTAGTAACTGAGGCTGAACATGGTGGTGTGGGTCTTGAGGGGTAGTAACCATTTCTGAACATGGCGGTGTGGGTATTGAGGGGAAGTAACCGTTCCTGAACATGGCGGTGTGGGTCTTGAGGGGTAGTAACTGTTGCTGAACATGGCGGTGTGGGTCTTGAGGGGTAGTAACTGTTGCTGAACATGGTGGTGTGGGTCGTGAGGGGTATTAACTATTTCTGAACATGGCGGTGTGGGTCCTGAGGGGTAGTAACTATTGCTGAACATGGTTGTGTGGGTCTTGAGTGGTGGTAACTGTTGCTGAACATGGTGGTGTGGGTCTTGAGGGGTAGTAACTTTTTCTGAACATGGCGCTGTGGGTCTTGAGGGGTAATAACTATTTCCAAACATGGCGGTGTGGGTCTTCATGGGCAGTAACTATTTCTGAACATGTTGGTGTGAGTCTTGAGGGGTAGTAACTGTTGCAGAACATGGTGGCATGGGTCGTGAGGACTATTAACTGTTTCTGAACATGGCGGTGTGGGTCTTGAGGGGTAGTAACTGTTGCTGAACATGGTGGTGTGGGTCTTGAGGGGTAGTAACTGTTGCTGAACATGGCGGTGTGGGCCTTGAGGGGTAGTAACTGCTGCTGCTCATTGTGGTGCGGGACTTGATGGGGTAGTATCTGTTTCTGAACATGGTGGTATGGGTCTTCAGGGGTAGTAACAGTTTCTGAACATGGTGGTGTGGGTCTTCAGGGGTAATAACTATTTCTGAACATGGAGGTGTGGGTCTTGAGGGTAGTAACAGTTTCTGAACATGGCGGTGTTGGTCGTGAGGGGTAGTAACCATTCCTGAACATGGCAGTGTGGGTCTTGAGGGGTAGTAACCGTTTCTGAACATGGCAGTGTGGGTCTTGAGGGGTGGTAACTGTGGCTGAACATGGCGGTGTTGGTCGTGAGGGGTAGTAACCATTCCTGAACATGGCAGTGTGGGTCTTGAGGGGTAGTAACCGTTTCTGAACATGGCAGTGTGGGTCTTGAGGGGTGGTAACTGTGGCTGAACATGGCGGTGTGGGTCTTGAGGGGTAGTAACTGTTGCAGAACATGGCGGTGTGGGTCTTGAGGGGTAGTAACTGTTGCTGAACATGGTGGTGTGGGTCTTGAGGGATAGTAAATGTTGCTGAACAAGGTGGTGTGGGACTTGAGGGGTAGTAACCATTACTGAACATGGTGGTGTAGGTCTTGACGGGTAATAACTATTTCCGAACATGGCGGAGTCGGTCTTGATGGGCAGTAACTGTTGCTGAACATGGTGGTGTGGGTCGTGAGGGGTATTAACTATTTCTGAACATGGCGGTGTGGGTCCTGAGGGGTAGTAACTGTTGCTGAACATGGTTGTGTGGGTCTTGAGGGGTACTAACAGTTTTGGAACATGGGGGTGTGGGTCTTGAGTGGTGGTAACTGTTGCTGAACATGGTGGTGTGGGTCTTGAGGGGTAGTAACTTTTTCTGAACATGGCGCTGTGGGTCTTGAGGGGTAATAACTATTTCCGAACATGGCGGTGTGGGACTTCAGGGGCAGTAACTATTTCTGAACATGTTGGTGTGAGTCTTGAGGCGTAGTAACTGTTGCGGAACATGGTGGCATGGGTCGTGAGGGGTATTAACTGTTTCTGAACATGGCGGTGTGGGTCTTGAGGGGCAGTAACAGTTTCTGATCATGGTGGTGTGGGTCTTGAAGGGTAGTAGCTGTTGCTGAACATGGCGGTGTGGGTCTTGAAGGGTAGTAACAGTTTCTGAACAAGGTGGTGTGTGTCTTGAGGGGTAGTAACAGTTTCTGAACATGGTGGTGTGGGCCTTGAGGGGTAGTAACTGGTGCTGATCATTGTGGTGCGGGAGTTGAGGGGTAGTACCTGTTTCTGAACATGGTTGTGTGGGTCTTGAGTGGTGGTAACAGTTTCTGAACATGGCGGTGTGGGTTTCGAGGGATAGTGAATGTTGCTGAACATGGTGGTGTGGGTCGTGAGGGGTAGTAACTGTTGCTGAACATGGCTGTGGGGGTCTTGAGGGGTAGTAACTGTATCTGAACATGGTTGTGTGGGTCTTGAGGGTTACTAACAGTTTTGGAACATGGGGGTGTGGGTCTTGAGTGGTGGTAACTGTTGCTGAACATGGTGGTGTGGGTCTTGAGGGGTAGTAACTTTTTCTGAACATGGCGCTGTGGGTCTTGAGGGGTAATAACTATTTCCAAACATGGCGGTGTGGGTCTTCATGGGCAGTAACTATTTCTGAACATGTTGGTGTGAGTCTTGAGGGGTAGTAACTGTTGCAGAACATGGTGGCATGGGTCGTGAGGACTATTAACTGTTTCTGAACATGGCGGTGTGGGTCTTGAGGGGTAGTAACTGTTGCTGAACATGGTGGTGTGGGTCTTGAGGGGTAGTAACTGTTGCTGAACATGGCGGTGTGGGCCTTGAGGGGTAGTAACTGCTGCTGCTCATTGTGGTGCGGGACTTGATGGGGTAGTATCTGTTTCTGAACATGGTGGTATGGGTCTTCAGGGGTAGTAACAGTTTCTGAACATGGTGGTGTGGGTCTTCAGGGGTAATAACTATTTCTGAACATGGAGGTGTGGGTCTTGAGGGGCAGTAACAGTTTCTGATCATTGTGGTGTGGGTCTTGAAGGGTAGTAGCTGTTTCTGAACATGGTGGTGTGGGTCTTGAGGGTAGTAACAGTTTCTGAACATGGCGGTGTTGGTCGTGAGGGGTAGTAACCATTCCTGAACATGGCAGTGTGGGTCTTGAGGGGTAGTAACCGTTTCTGAACATGGCAGTGTGGGTCTTGAGGGGTGGTAACTGTGGCTGAACATGGCGGTGTTGGTCGTGAGGGGTAGTAACCATTCCTGAACATGGCAGTGTGGGTCTTGAGGGGTAGTAACCGTTTCTGAACATGGCAGTGTGGGTCTTGAGGGGTGGTAACTGTGGCTGAACATGGCGGTGTGGGTCTTGAGGGGTAGTAACTGTTGCAGAACATGGCGGTGTGGGTCTTGAGGGGTAGTAACTGTTGCTGAACATGGTGGTGTGGGTCTTGAGGGATAGTAAATGTTGCTGAACAAGGTGGTGTGGGACTTGAGGGGTAGTAACCATTACTGAACATGGTGGTGTAGGTCTTGACGGGTAATAACTATTTCCGAACATGGCGGAGTCGGTCTTGATGGGCAGTAACTGTTGCTGAACATGGTGGTGTGGGTCGTGAGGGGTATTAACTATTTCTGAACATGGCGGTGTGGGTCCTGAGGGGTAGTAACTGTTGCTGAACATGGTTGTGTGGGTCTTGAGGGGTACTAACAGTTTTGGAACATGGGGGTGTGGGTCTTGAGTGGTGGTAACTGTTGCTGAACATGGTGGTGTGGGTCTTGAGGGGTAGTAACTTTTTCTGAACATGGCGCTGTGGGTCTTGAGGGGTAATAACTATTTCCGAACATGGCGGTGTGGGACTTCAGGGGCAGTAACTATTTCTGAACATGTTGGTGTGAGTCTTGAGGCGTAGTAACTGTTGCGGAACATGGTGGCATGGGTCGTGAGGGGTATTAACTGTTTCTGAACATGGCGGTGTGGGTCTTGAGGGGCAGTAACAGTTTCTGATCATGGTGGTGTGGGTCTTGAAGGGTAGTAGCTGTTGCTGAACATGGCGGTGTGGGTCTTGAAGGGTAGTAACAGTTTCTGAACAAGGTGGTGTGTGTCTTGAGGGGTAGTAACAGTTTCTGAACATGGTGGTGTGGGCCTTGAGGGGTAGTAACTGGTGCTGATCATTGTGGTGCGGGAGTTGAGGGGTAGTACCTGTTTCTGAACATGGTTGTGTGGGTCTTGAGTGGTGGTAACAGTTTCTGAACATGGCGGTGTGGGTTTCGAGGGATAGTGAATGTTGCTGAACATGGTGGTGTGGGTCGTGAGGGGTAGTAACTGTTGCTGAACATGGCTGTGGGGGTCTTGAGGGGTAGTAACTGTATCTGAACATGTTGTTCTGGCTCTGGAGGGGTAGTAACGGTTTCTGAACATGGTGGTGTGTGTCTGGAGGGGTAGTAACTGTGTCTGAACATGGCGGTTTGGGTCTTGAGGGGTAATAACTGCTGCTGAACATGGTGGTGCGGGACTTCAGGGGTAGTAACTGTTGCTGAACATGGTGGTGTGGGTCTTGAGGGGTAGTAACTGTTGCTGAACATGGTGGTGTGTGTCCTGAGGGGTAGTAACTGTCTCTGGACATGGCGGTGTGGGTCCTGAGGGGTAGTAACTGTCTCTGGACATGGCGGTGTGGTTCCTGAGGGGTAGTAACTGTTGCTGAACATGGTGGTGCGGGACTTGAGGGGTAGTAACTGTTGCTGAACATGGCGGTGTGGGTTTTGAGGGGTAGTAACTGTTGCTGAACATGGCGGTGTGGGTCTTGAGGGTTTTCCCTGATGTCAGCAGCGAGAAGAGAACATGTCCTGGATGATGGGGATCCTTGATGATGGATGCTGTTTTCCTGCAACAACATTCCATATAAATGTACTCAAAGGTGGGGAGGGCTTTACCTGCGATGGACTGGGCTGTATACGTTACCTTTTGTAGGATTTTAAATTCAAGAGCAATGTTGCTTCCATACCAAGTCGTGATGCAGCGATCAATATAGTCAATAACATCTGCAGATAGTTGTCAAAGTTTTAGTTTACATGCCGAATTTTTACAAATTTCTAAGGAAATTGAAGCATTGCCATGCTTTCTTCGTAATTACACTTAGGTGCTGGCCCAGGACAGGTCCTCTGAAATAATAGGCCCTAGGAATTAAAATTTTCTGAGCCTCTCCACTTCTGAACCTCTAATACAGACCGACCCATGGAATGATGGGTTCCTCCTTCTGTAAACAGTAAACAGCTCCTTAGACTTGCTGGCATTGTGTGAGAGATTGTTGTTGTGGCACCACTCAGCAAGATTTTCAGTCTCTGCCCTATATGCTGATTTGTCACCACCTTTGATTCAGCCTGCAACAGTGGTGTTATCAGCAAACTTAAATAAGGCATTGGAGCTATGTTTGGCTGCACAGTCATAGGTTTAAAGCAATTAGAGAAAAGGTCTAAGCACACAGCCTTGCAGTACATCTGTGATGATGGAAATTGTGCAGGAGATGTTGTTCCAAACTGACTGTGGTCTGCAAGTGAGAAAATCGAGGATCAATTGCACAGGAGATATTGAGGCCAAGGTCGTGAAGCTTATCGATTAGCTTTGAGAGGATAATAGCATTGAACACTGAGCTGTAGTTGACAAAGAGCATCCTGATTTATGTATCTTTGCTGTCCAGCTGTCCCAGGGTTGAGTGAAGAGCCAATGAGATGGCATCTGCTGTGGACCTGTTGTGCCAGTAGGCAAATTGGAGCAGATACAAGTCACTTCAGGTGTGAGTTGATATGTTTCATCACCAACCTCTCAAAACACTTCATCAGTGTGGACCTAAGTGCTACTGGGTGATAGTCATTGAGGCACGCTCTTCTTGGGCACTGGTATAACTGAAGCCAGGTGGGTACCACACTCTGCTAAAGCAAGAGTTTAAAGATCTCAGTGAACACGCCAACCAGATGATCAGCACAGGTCTTTAGTACTTGACCAGTAGTCCACCTGGGCTGGATGCTTTTTGTGGGTTCACCTTCCTGAGGGATGCTTTCATGTTGAAATCGCAGGTTCCTCGAGGGTTGAGTGAATTCCTGAAGCTTCCTCCATGTCTTGACAGTCAAAATGAGCATAGAAGTTATTGGACTCATCTGGAAGTGAAGCCCTGTTGTTAACTCTTGTCGCTGGGTTTCACTTTGTAGGAAGTGATGGCATTCAAGCCCTGCCACAGCCACTGAGCATCCACCAGTGACACAAGTCTGGTCCAGAATTGCCACTTCACACATGAGATGGCTTTCTGGAGATCGTACCTGGAACTCTTGTATCTTACTTGGTCACCAGACCTGAATGCCTCTGATCTGGCCCTCAAAGGATTGGGGATCTCTTAGTTCTTCCAGGGCTTTTAGTTGGGGAAGATCTTGAATGATTTTGTAGGGACACACTCGTTTACAACTGTTTTTATAAAGTCCATCACAACCATGGTGTATTCATTCAGATCCTCTGATGAGGCCTCGAACGCAGTCCAGTCCACTAACTCAAAGTGATCCTGTAGCCATTCCTCTATCTCCCACATCCACCTCTGTGTTGTCCTTATCTCTGGAGCCTTGCTCTTTAGCCTCTCTGCCCATTTGCAGTAGGAGGACAGCCAAGTAATCAGGCATGGAACAGTAGGCATTCCTTATCCTAGTATAGCAGTGGTCAAGTGTGTTGGGACCCCAGCTGCTACAGGTTATATGCTGATAATTGGGAAGAAATTTCTTCAAACAAGTCTGATTTAAGTCCTTGACTATGATTTGAAATTCACTGGAATGGGATATTCCTTGTTTAATGAAGTCAGCATTCAACATCTCAAGTGCCCGATTAAGGGTTTTGGTGGTCCATAAACTGAAGGAGAGCTCTCTTGGTAAGTAAAGCAGTCGACACTTAATATTTAGATATTCCAGGTCAGGGGAACAAGATGGCAAGATAACTGCAACCAAGCATCACAAAGAGTTTATCATGAAACACAGACCTCCCAGCTTTTGCCTTCTCTGAACCAGCAGTCCGGTCCATCCTGTGCATTAAGCAGCTCTCAAGACTTTGATAAATCTGGCATGTCCAGAGTGAGCCATGTCTCCATGAAACTCAGATCAAAGCAATTTCTCATTACCCTCTTCAGCCCACAATCTTGCTCCGCAGTAACTGCATTTTCTCACAAGATGTCGGGGATTGGGAGTTTCATTCCACTGCGTCTCGACTTGGCTTGGATTCCTCCCCTCCTCCCTCTCTTCCGGCCATGATGATGTACCTTCTTCCACTGAAAGGTGTTGTACTTGCACGTTGAATCCTTCAGAAAGTCATGAAATTGCTAGTCCGCTAAGGAACTTCAAAAGTACATAGTTTGAAGGGAAGATACAGTCTACAGATCACAATAGTGATCAGAAATACATTTAGAAGTTCTGTAAGCTGCCCACAACACGCCACCAGGGTTCACCACCGCCATCTTGCATCCATTTCGTGTGGCAGTGCATTAAAGCATGCAACCATGGTCAAGTGGTTCAGACCAAACATCAGAATGGGGAAGACATGTGATCTAAGTGACGTTGACCATGGAATGATTGTTGGTGCCAGATGAGGACATTTGAGTATCTCAGAAACTGCTGATCTCTTGGAATTTTCACACACAACAGTCTCTAGAGTTTTCAAAGAATGCTGTGAAAAATGAAAAAAAATTCCAGTGAGCAGCAGTTCTGTGAGTGCAATGCCTTGTCGATGAGAGTTCAGAGGAGAATGGACAGACTGGTTCAAACTGACAGGAAGGCGACAGTAACTCAAATAATCACCTGTTACCACAGTGGCGTGCAAAAGAGCATCTTGGAAAGCACAACATGAAGTGGATGAGCTGCAGCAGCATACACTCATTCGGCAGTGCCTATTAAAGTGCATATTACCTAATAAAGTTGCTACTAAGTGTATGTTGTGAAATGTGTGTTGTGTTGTAGCAGCAGTACAGTAAGTTACAAAAATAAATAGAGTGCAAAAGAGGAATAATAAGGTATGTTACTAGGTTCATGCACTGTACAGGTACAGGTACTTTATGGTGGAGGGGAAGATGTTGTTCCTAAAACATTGAGTATGTTTCCTCAGGCTCCTGCTGTCACCAGGTTCGGAGATGGCCCAAGTGCGGAGTGAGAGACACTGAAGCAGGTCGATAGTTCACAGATTTTAATATTAACAGTGTTAAAGGGAAAAGAAAACAATAAATGCTAGATCAAACAGGGCCGTTAACTAAAACACTTGAATGGAAAACGAAGCCGACACTGTGGCTGAAAAGAACAAATACTGCCAGCCTTCAGTCAATTGACTGGACAGTCCAATTTCTCAAGCAAGGCAGAATGCAAACAGGCAGCATGGCATTGCTGTGTCCAAGTCCTGACTAATACCATGATGAAATGAATGGAGTTAAATACTATCACAATGGAATAATTAACTGACACGTGCATATTCACGAGCACAATTGCTGTTTCTACTGCACTGCTGAATCCGTGGTTGTGACAGGGCCCCCTCTCTAGGCGCAGCCCCTGAGGCGCCACAGACCTGTGTGCTAGAAGTCCCCAATCAGTGACTTGTCCAAGATGTCCTTCAGTGATGCTGGTAGATGATTGTCATGGTGTGAACTTCCAGTATTGGAGCCAAAGACTTCCATGTGGAGAGAAACAAGAGCTTATACAGAGGTAGCTGGACCAAGTGACACCGGGAGACAAATCATTCTCAAAATGAGGACCCTCGATTGGAGCTAATCTGGCATCTGCTTCAACAATAAAATTAACACAGAATCCCTGAGCCCATCAAAATAAACTGAAACAGAAAGCACCAGGAAACCACATTACAAACAGCAATTCGCTTGAGAAATAAACAAGGAACTTCTAAACCATTAATAACTGTTGTTAAGCAACAATTAACCAGTTCAGGTGCTTTAAAAACCTCAGAGCCCAGTGCTCTCGGATGCCCTGCCCAGGCCTGAAGTCACTACAGGAACCCCCCCACCCACCACCACCCCACTATAGCTGGCACCTGATGGCCCAGAAAGAGCTGAAAACTCAAGAGGCAGGAATGACTCGGGAGACCTGGGAAACTCGAGGGAGGTGTGGGGAACTCGAGAGGCAGGAATGACTCAGGAGACCTGGGAAACTCGAGGGAGGTGTGGGGAACTCGAGAGGCAGGAATGACTCGGGAGACCTGGGAAACTCGAGGGAGGTGTGGGGAACTCGAGAGGCAGGAATGACTCGGGAGACCTGGGAAACTCGAGGGAGGTGTGGGGAACTCGAGAGGCAGGAATGACTCAGGAGACCTGGGAAACTCGAGGGAGGTGTGGGGAACTCGAGAGGCAGGAATGACTCGGGGACCCAGAAAGACTGAGACCTGGGAACCCCAACAGACTGAGATTAAGCAACCTCAGGCAGACCTAGACGGAGGCTTGGGAGTCCTCGAGATGGGGAGTACATTGAAAAACCCTAAACACATTGAATAAGCCTTGGAAACAATTGGAAAAATAAAAACTGTGGGAACTTAAAGAAAAGTCCTTGGGAACCTTGAAAACATGAAACTTGAAACCTAGAGAAGGAACCTTTTCAAATCTTGTTCAGTGTTTTATCTTTCACAATTTGTTTTTCCACAGACAATTAGGATATACTCTTAACTTTACAGATCAAGACAGCATAGACAGGTTTCTTTCATCGCTAAGCTAGCTGGTCCTCTGTAGGTCTGTTTAATTTGCTACATGAAAGTTCAATTTTCCCAGTCTGTACCATGACTTTCATCAAGAGGTTAAAAATACTCCTGATACGGTTACTTTACCTGAGTATTTGCACACTCCAGCCAGGGATCAGCTTTTGGAGTGGGGCTCTTCCAGAATTTACACTATTGACTTGAGTAATGATTTGTTGAATCAATTGATAAACTTGCTTGAAACACTCATTTGTTACACTGATCTGATCCACGGGACCACAATGCTGGAAACCTGCGTTTCCCAATGACAGTAACGAGGAAGTAGAATGGCCTGGGGGAGGGGATGCTGCTTTCATGTGGACGTAGATGGGCTCAATGGTGGGGAGGGCTTTCCTTATCATTGACTTGTCAGTATCCTCCACTTCTTCAAGTCTTTTCCATTCCTGGGCATTTGGTTTCCAAACCAGGCTGTGATGCTACCAGTCAGGATACTCCTCACTTTGCACCTATAGAAGTTTACCAAAGTTTTAGGTGTCATGCCGAATCTTCACCAGCTTCTAAGGAAGCTCTCGTGCTTTCTTCGTGATGGTATTTACGTGCTGGGCCCAGGGCAGAACCTCTGATGTGATAACCCCAACCCCAAGGAATTTAAAGTTGCTGACCCTCTCCATCTCCATTCCCTAATGGGACTGGCTGATGGACCTCTGGCCTCTTCCTCCTGTAGTCGACAGTCAGCTCTTTGGCTTTGTTGATGCTGAGTGAGAGTTTGTTATTGCAGCACCACTCAACCCAATTTTCAATTTCCGTTCTAAATGTTGATTTGGCACCACCTTCAATTCATCCAACAACAGATGTAAGTGTAGCAGTGGGGCTGTGCTTAGCCTCGCAGGCATAAGTGTAAAGCAAGTAGAACAGGGGCTGAGCACGTGGCCCTGCGCTGCAGCTGTGCTGATGATAATTGTGGAGAGATTGAGGATCCAGTTGCACAAGGAGCTACTGAGGCCTCCCTTTCTCCATTTGCTCACCCAAATAGAGGGGTGTCAGGGAGGGGTAACCACACCGTCCAGGATCACTCGGGTGAACACTCAGCTGAGGTTGGGCTGTGGGCCCAGCTCAGAGTTTGAACCTTGTGTCTCTGGTGTTGATCCACACAGTGCCCTCTCCTCTCCCCTGCCCGCCCTCAATTGTTCCTTCCCCCTGCTCTGCCCCATTCCTCCTCTCTCCTCCCCTTCCCTGCCCTTCCCATTACCCCTCTCCCCTGCCACTTTCTGAAAGGAGTTTGCACATTCTTCCTGTGACTGTGGGGTTTCCTCTGGGTGATCTGGTTTCCACCCACATTCTGAAGATGTACGGGTTAGGGTTAGTAAGCTGTGGGCATGCTTTGGTGGCTGAAACCATAGGGACGTTGTGGGCTGCCCCCAGCACATTCTCGGACAGTGTTGGTCTTTGACACAAACGATGACTTTCACTGTGAGTTTCGATGTTCGTGTAACAAAGCTGATCTTCATCCTGGATCCAGGCGAAGCGAGGTGACAGCCAGATGAGGAGGGGAGAGTGGGAATAGCAACAGAGGCTGGGAGGAGTCCAGTAGGTGAAGGCCTCCGTGGTGTCTGAGTAACAAACCTGAGAGCAAACTAAATCCGGGATGACTTATCCCATCAGGTATTCAATAAATATTCACACAGAGAGGAGAATATCAATAAAATGAATAAACTACTGTGGTTTGGATTTGAATTTTCCAACACGATCAAGATCGACATATTTCTCTGACTATATATTGACACCTCAGTGAATCGATATCGCGGGAATCACAGCTGAGTGTCTGCACAGCTAACCACCACTAACAATCAATGCTCCTCAGTGGATTAGATGGCCTGATGGAGCATGTCCTTCACATCCTGCTGTTCCACCTCCAGGGCCACAACTACTGCCTGCACCCAGTCAGTGCTGATCCCTACCTCACAGAGCACACCACACCAACCTCCATCATCAGGAGCTTCCAGCGGATGTTCTCCCTGCCCTGTCCACCCCTTCCTGCCCAAGCCTTTCAAAGATCAAAGTGAATTTATTATCAAAGTACATACGTGTCACCATGTACAACCCTGAGATTCATTTTCTTGCAGGCAATCACAGTAAATCCAAAGAAACACAATAGAATCAATGAAAGACCACACACAAGATAGACAACCAGTGTGCAAAAGACAACAAACAGTGCAAATACAAGAAGAAATATTAAAATAATAATAATAAATATGAAACCAAGAGATGAAAAGTCCTTGAAAGTGAGTCCACAGGTTGTGGGAACAGTTCAGTGATGGGTTGATTGATGTCAAGTGAAGTTATCCCCTCTGGTTCAAGAGCCTGATGGTTGAGGGGTAATACCTGTCCCTGAACCTGGTGGTGTGGGTCCAGAGGCTCCTCTACCACCTTCCTGATGCAGTAGAGAGAAGAGAGCATGGCCTGAGTAATGGGGTCCCTGATGATGGATGCTGCTTTCCTGCTAAAACGCTCCATGTAGGTGTGCTCAGTGGTGGGGAGGGCCTAACCTGTGATTGATTGGGCAGCATCCACTATTTTTTGTAGGATTTTCCCTTCAAGGGCATTGGTGTTCCCATACCAGGCCATAATGTAACCAGACAATATACTCTCCACCTCACATATTTAGAAATCTGTCGAAATTTCGGATAACATGCCCGAATCTAGGCAAACTTCTGAGAAAGTAGAGGCTTTGCTGTCCTTCTTTGTAATGGCAGTTAGGTACAAACCCAGGATAGATGCTCTGAAATGGTAACACTTGGGAATTTAAATTGCTGTCCCTCACCACCTCTGAATTCCAATCCACATTTGCCTGCTTTTCAATCTGCTCCCCCAATGAGGACTGGCTCAAACCTACAGTTTCCTCCTCCTGAAGTCAATAATCAGCTTCTTGGTTTTGCTGATACTGAGTGAAAGGTTCTTGTTGTGATACAGCTCAGCCAGATTTTCAATCTTTATGCTCCTATATGCTGAGTTGCCACCACCTTTGATTTGGCCAAGAACAATGATGTCACCAGAAAACTTAAATATGGCTTGGAGCTGTGAGGAGGGCAGGGGGCTAAGCACACAGCCCTGTGGTTCACCTGAGCTGATGGAGATCATGGAGGAGGTGCTGTTGCTGATCCAAACTGAAGTGAGAAAATCGAAAATCCAGTTGCTAAAGGAGGATTTGTTGCCTAAATCTTGAAGATTATGGATTAGTTTTGAGAGGATGATAGTTTTGAATGCCGAGCTGTAGTTGATAAAAACATTCTGATGTATGCACCTTCGCCATCCAGCTGTCCCAGGGTTGAGTGAAGAGCCAGTGAGATGGCATCTGCTGTGGACCTGTTGTGCCGGTAGGCAAATTGGAGCAGATCCAAGTTGCTTCTCAGGCAGGAGTTGATATGTTTCATCAGCAACCTCTCAAATCAGTTCATCACAGTGGATGTAAGTGCTCCTCGATGATAGTCACCCCCTGGCCCAAACTCTTCACACCCCCATTCCCTCCTTCCCTGCTGCTCCTTGCTCCCTCCTCCTTGGCCCTGTCCCTTCCTCCCTACCCTGTCCTCTCTTCTCTGCCACTCCCTATCCTCCACCTGAACACTGACTAATGGAGACATGACCCCATCCTGTGTGAATAGTGAGTGCAGCTCAAAGATTTATGTGGAGACTGCTAAACAGTGGGAACATCCAGTAACCCGGCTGTACACCAGAAAAGGGGGTCCTTTGCAGTCAGCTCAGAGTTAGAGTTTTATTAATTCCAATCCACATTTGTCTGCTTTTCAATCTACTCCCTGATTTGTTGGTCCACTCTTATCTGTTCCATAATTGGATATTGTTATCTGCTTCACCACAGTCTACTCCCAGATTGGTTGTGTTCACTATAACCTACTCCCTGATTGGTTGTGTTCACTATAACCTACTCCCTGATTGGTTGTGTCTCACCATAGTCTTCTTCCTGATTGATTGTATTTCACTGCAATCTGCTCCTTGATCGAAGCACCACCATTGCACATCCTCAATATTGTGCTGACCTTCTCTGCCAGACCTGTCCTGCTGACACTGGTAACTGTGTGACCAGTTACCCTACTAACCCGTGTTTACTTGGCTGTGATAAGATGAAAACCAACCCATCATGGCGAGAACATACATCTTCAAAAGACAATGCCTCAGAAAGGCAGAATCCATCATTAAAGACACCCATCACCCAGGGCATGCCCTCTTCTTATTGATACCATCAGGAAGGAGCTAGAGGAGCCTGAAGACTCACACTTTGTGTTTCACAAACAGCTCCACCATCAGGTTTCTGAATGGACATTGATTCCAAGAACACTACCTCTGTCAGCAACACCTCTGCGTCCCTGTGCTCTAACAAGAACAGAAAGCACCAGGGACACTCAGCAATTCTTGGACTTGCTTCTCTCCCTACAGACGTTGCCTGACCAGCTGAGTGATCTCTGATTTCCAGCATCTGCAGTTTTTAGTTCTAACTTTGCTTTATAGCTGAGCGGCACCTGTGGGGAGATGAGCTGTCAATATATCACCGACACAGCCCGACCGACTGAGTTCCTCTGTCAGATTCTTTCTTGCTGCAGATTCCAGTACCTGTCCGCTCTTGACAGCCCCAGTTCTGGATTGTACCACCCCGACGAAGGGTCTCGACCCGAAACGTTGACTGCTGCCCGACCTGCTGAGTTCATCCAGTTTGTTTGTACGTCTTGATTTGACCACAGCATCTGCAGTGTACTTTGTGTTTACTAGATTGTACCACCCTGACAAGGCTGCCTATTCCAATCAAATATCGTTCTTGCAGCCACCACAGAAACAACACGTCAGGATCAGAATCACTAGCGTACGTCATGGAATTTGCTGTCTTGCAGCAGCAGTTCAATGCAGTATAGAATTAAATTTAAAAAACTATAAATAACAATAAGAATAAATAAATACCGTGTGTGTATATGTACACGTAAAATTACAAAAGTAGAACAAAAACAGAGCAAATGAAAGTAGTGAGGAAGTATTCGTGGGTTCATTGTCCATTCAGAAATCTTCAGGCTCCAAGTTTTTGAACATAGAACAGTATAGCCCACTACAGACCATTCATTCCATGATGTTATGCTGGCCCTTTATCCTACTCTATAACCTTTCCCCACAACAGAGCCCTCTATTTTTCTATAATCCGCATGCCTATATAATGGTTTCGTAAGTTCCCCCAATGTACCTGCCTTCATCACCACCCCTGACAGGGTGTTACATACACCGAGTACTCTGTGTAAAAAAACCTACCTCTGACATCTCCCAACATTTCACTTCAATCACTTTAAAATTCCGAAGAAGGGTCTCGGCCTGAAACATTGACTGTTTGTCCCTTTCCTTAGCTGTTGCCTGACCTGCTGATTTGCTCCACCATTTTGTGTGTGTTATCTTAAAGTTATGCCCCTTTGTATTAGCCATTTCCAGACTAGTAAAAATCTCTGGAAGTCCACCCTATTTCTACCTCATTGCCTTGTACATCTCTATCAATAATCCACCTATCCAAAGTTTCTGTCTAATCCTGATACAGGCTCTCGATCTGGTACATGGGAGTTCCTCTCCCACTGGAGATGCTGCTGAACCCTCCAGCAGATTGTCTGGCCCACTCAAAGCTCAAAGTAAATGTATTATCAAAGTATATACAGCGGCATGCAAAGGTTTGGACCCCCCTGGTCAAAATTTCTGTTACTGTGAATAGTTAAGTGAGTAGAAGATGAACTGATCTCCAAAAGTCATAAAATTAAAGATGAAACATTCTTTTCAACATTTTAAGCAAGATTGGTGTATTATTTTTGTTTTGTATAATTTTAGAGTGAAAAAAAGGAAAGGAGCACCATGCAAAAGTTTGGGCAGCCCAGGAGACTTGAGCTCTCAGACAACTTTTACCAAGGTTTCAGACCTTAATTAGCTTGTTAGGGCTATGGCTTGTTCACAGTCATCATTAAGAAAGGCCATGTGATGCAAAGTTCAAAGCTTTATAAATACCCTGACTCTTCAAACCTTGTCCCAACAATCAGCAGCATGGGCTCCTCTAAGCAGCTGCCTAGCACTCTGAAAATTAAAATAAATTGTGCCCACAAAGCAGGAGAAGGCTATAAGAAGATAGCAATGCGTTTTCAGGTAGCCGTTTCCTCAGTTCGTAATGTAATTAAGAAATGGCAGTTAACAGGAATGGTGGAGGTCAAGTTGAGGTCTGGAAGACCAAGAAAACTTTCTGAGAGAACTGCTCGTAGGATTGTAGGATCACTAGAAAGGCAAATCAAAACCCCTGTTTGACTACAAAACACCTTCAGGAAGATTTCGCAGACTCTGGAGTGGTGGTACACTGTTCTACTGTGCAGTGACACCTGCACAAATATGACCTTCATGGAAGAGGCATCAGAAGAAACCCTTTCCTGCGTTCTCACCACCAAATTCAGCGTCAGAAGTTTGCAAAGGAACATCTAAACAAGCCTGATGCATTTTGGAAACAAGATCTGTGGACTGATGAAGTTAAAATAGAACTTTTTGGCTGCAAGGAGCAAAGGTATGTTTGGAGAAAAAAGGGTACAGAATTTCATGAAAAAAACACCTCTCCAACTGTTAAGCACGGGGGTGGATCGATCATGCTTTGGGCCTGTGTTCAGCCAGTGGCACAGGGAACATTTCACTGGTAGAGGGAAGAATAAATTCAATTAAATACCAGCAAATTCTGGAAGCAAACATCACACCGTCTGTAAAAGAGCTGAAGATGAAAAGAGGATGGCTTCTACAACAGGATAATGATCCTAAACTCACCTCAAACTCCACAATGGACTACCTCCAGAGGCGCAAGCTGAAGATTTTGCCATGGCACTCACAGACCCTCACAGTCCTCACATCATTGAAAATCTGTGGATAGACCTCAAAAGAGCATTGTGTGCAAGACGGCCCAAGAATCTCACAGAACTAGAAGAATGGGTGAAAATCCCCCAAACAAGAATGGAAAGATACTTAGCTGACTACAGAAAGTGTTTACAAGCTGTGGTACTTGCCAAAGGGGGTGTTACTAAGTACTGACCATGCAGGCTGCCCAAACTTTTGCTTCGGGCCCTTTTCCTTTTTTGTTATTTTGAAACTGTAAAAGATGGAAATAAAAAAAGTAATCTTGCTTAAAATATTAAAGAAATGTGTCATCTTTAACTTTATGCCGTCTGGAAATCAGGTCATCTTTTACTCGCTTAGCTGTTCACAGTAACAGAAATTTTGACCAGGGGTGCCCAAACTTTTGCATGCCACTGTATGTGTCACCTTAAACTATACTGAGATTCATTTTCTTGCCGACAAGTACTGTAAATACCAAGAAACACAACAGATTCAATGAAAAATTCCACAGAAAAACAAACAACCGATGTGCAAAAGAAAACAAAAAGAAAAAGAAAGTACTAAATAATATTGAGAAGATGAGCTATAGAGTCGTTGGGAGTGAGTCTAGAGGTTGTGGATTCAGTGGTACTCCTCTGTGTTAGCATCCTTCTTGAGATAACACCACCTCAGACATGTCTCATCAGTGCCCTGTGTAGTAAGCTGACTTCCTTAGTTTTGTACTGAATCTGATTACCAATAAATAATCTTCCATAAGACCATAAGATATAGGAGCAGAAGTAGGCCATTCAGCCCATTGAGTCTGCACCACCATTCAGTCATGGTCCGATCCAATTCTTCCAGTCATCCCCACTCCCACTGTCTTCACCCCATACCCTTTGATTCCCTTTGCTTTACTAATGCTTCTGAATTATGAAGCAGCACACCAACTTCTCTTGGGGTTCTGTACTCTCACCATGTTAACAGATAATTTTACAATTTTACCAGACCATGCTCCAACCTTATAACCCTGCCACATTATACACCTCCTTGTGCCCAGAGCAGCAAACCCTCAGGTTGGAGGAGCAACACTTCATATTCCATCTGGGTAGCCTCCAACCTGATGGCACAGGCATTGAGTTCTCCAGCTTCTGTTACTTTATCTCCCTCCCCTTACTACGGTGTTCCACTTGGGCAGCATGGCCATGTACAGGATAGAGCAACTGTGAGATCGGGTTTCCATTTGCGTCCCTGTCTGTTAGGAGTTTCTATGTTCTTCCACGTGCTCCAGTTTCCTCCTACATCCCATAAGTACATACAGATCAGGGTTATTGAGTTGTGGGCATGCTATGTTGGAGCCAGAAGCAGGGTCACATTTGCGGGCTGCCCAGTAGAATCCTCACTGATTTGATTTAATGCCAAAGACGTATTTCACTGTATGTTTTGATGTACATGTGACAAATAAAGTTAACGTTAATCTGAATCAATCTTAATTCTCCATTCCTGCCCCTCTCTTATCCCTTCCCTTCTTCTAATCTGCCCAGCACCTTCCACTGGTTCTCATCCTCCTTCCATAATTCACTGTCCTCTCCTATCAGATTCCTTCTTCTTCAGCCCCTACCCTTTACCCTTTCCACCTATCACCTGCCAGTGGTTTACTCCATCACCCCGACCTCCCAACCTTTCCCCCTCATCTGGTCTCACCTGTCACCTGCCGTGGTTTACTTCATCACCCCGACCTCCCAACCTTTCCCCCTCATCTGGTCTCACCTGTCACCCGCCAGTGGTTTACTTCATCACCCCGACCTCCCAACCTTTCCCCCTCATCTGGTCTCACCTGTCACCCGCCAGTGGTTTACTTCATCACCCCGACCTCCCAACCTTTCCCCCTCATCTGGTCTCACCTGTCACCTGCCAGTGGTTTACTTCATCACCCCGACCTCCCAACCTTTCCCCCTCATCTGGTCTCACCTGTCACCTGCCGTGGTTTACTTCATCACCCCGACCTCCCAACCTTTCCCCCTCATCTGGTCTCACCTGTCACCTGCCGTGGTTTACTTCATCACCCCGACCTCCCAACCTTTCCCCCTCATCTGGTCTCACCTGTCACCTGCCAGTGGTTTACTTCATCACCCCGACCTCCCAACCTTTCCCCCTCATCTGGTCTCACCTATCACCTGCCAGTGGTTTACTTCATCACCCCAACCTCCCAACCTTTCCCCCTCATCTGGTCTCACCTGTCACCTGCCAGTGGTTTACTTCATCACCCCGACCTCCCAACCTTTCCCCCTTATCTGGTCTCACCTGTCACCTGCCAGTGGTTTACTTCATCACCCCGACCTCCCAACCTTTCCCCCTCATCTGGTCTCACCTATCACCTGCCAGTGGTTTACTCCATCACCCCGACCGCCCAACCTTTCCCCCTCATCTGGTCTCACCTGTCACCCGCCAGCTTGCCCTCCTTCCCCTCCCCCATCTTCTTATTCTAGCTTTTGCCCCTTCCTTTCCAGTCCTGAAGAATGTTTTCAGGCCAAAACATGACTGTTTATTCATTTCCATGGATGCTGCCTGACCTGCTCAGTTCCTCCAGCATTTTGTGTGTGTTTCTCTGGATTTCCAGCATCTGCAGACATTCTCATGTTTATAAATCAAAAATTAGTGCAAAAAGAGAGCAAAAGTATTTGATGTTGGTTCATTGTCCATAAAGAAGTTTGACAGTGGCATCATCTCACATTTATCGAGATTAAACTCCCTCAGCCTTTTCTCATTCCAATTCACCAGCACGCCAATGTAACCCTGCGGCCAAATAGTCCCGTCCACTCTGTCAACAGCTCAAGTGGCTTCCATAAACCGAGTAGTCTTGCTTCCTCACAAACAAAGGAAATTCTACAGATGCTGGAAATCCAAAGCAAGACACACGAAATGCTGGAGGAATCCAGCAGGTCAGGCAGCTTCTACAGTATGGAAAAGAGTAAACACTCAATGTTTCAGGAACAGGTTCCATGGAAATGAATAATCAGTCATGCTTCTACAGTACGGAAAAGAGTAAACAGTTGGTGTTCCGGGCTGAGACCCTGCATCAGGACTGGAACAAAGAGATGAGAAGTCCGAGTGAGAAGGTGAGGAGAGTGGAGGAGGAAGAAGTTCAGGGTAGTAGATGAAAACAGGAGGAGGATGAGGGGGTAAAGTAAAGAGCTAGGAAGTCAATTGGTGAGAGAAATAAAGGGATGGAGAAGGGGTGATCTGGTTGGAGAGGACAGAAGGCCATGGAAGAGTGGGAAGGGAGAGGAGCACCAGAGGGAGGCAATGGGCAGGTAAGGAGATAAGGTGAGAGAGGGAAATGGGAATGGGGAATGGTAAAGGAGAAGTGTGGATGGGGGGGGAGTAATTACCAGAAGTTTGAGAAATTGATATTCATGCCATCAGGTTGGAGACTATCCAGACAGAATATTAGGTGTTGCTCCTCCAACCTGAGTGTGGACTATAGAGGAGGCCACAGACTGACATGTTGGAATGGGAATGGGAAGTAGAATTGAAATAGGGTGCCACAGGGAGATCCTGCTTTTCCTGGTGCTCAGCAAAGCAGTCTCCCAATCTACATTTAGTCTCAGAATCAGGTTTATTATCAGCAGCATGTGACATGAAATTTGTTAACTTAGCAGCAGCAGTTCAATGCAATACATAATATAGAAAAGAGACAAAAATAATAAATAAAATAAAAATAATAATAAATAAACAAGTAAATCAATTACAGTATAAGTATATTGTATAGATATAAAAAACAAAAATACTATATATTAAAAAAAGTGTCCATTTAGGAATTGGATGGCAGAGGGGAAGAAGTTGTTCCTGAATTGCTGAGTGTGCGCCTTCAGGCTTCTGTACCTCCTGCCTGATGGTAACAGTGAGAAAAGGACATTCTCTGGGTGCTGGAGATCTTTAATAATGGATGCTGCCTTTCTGAGACACCGCTCCCTGAATATGTCCTGGGTACTTTGTAGGCTAGTGCCCAAGATGGAGCTGACTAGATTTACAACCCTCTGCAGCTTTTTTTGGTCCTGTGCAGTCGCCCCCTCATATCAGACAGTGATCCAGCCTGTCAGAATGCTCTCCATGGTACATCTATAGAAGTTTTTGAATGTATTTGTTGGCATGTCAAATTTCTTCATCTGGCGTTAAGTTCATCTGGTAGTGAAGCATCGCTTTGTAGGAAGTACTGTCTCACATATATATAGGAGGTCACACCGGGAGCACCAGATAAAGTAGATGAGCCCAACGGACTCACAGGACTTATTTACCACCCCAACACCCTCCACATCCTGTACATAATTCTCTAGAACTTCCGCCATCTCCAACAGGATCCCACCACCAAGCATACCCTACCCTCCCTCCTACTTTCCATCTTCCACAGGACTCCCTATGGGTTTCCCTTGTCCATTTGTCCCCCACCACTGATCTCCCTCCTGATCTCCTCCCTCTTTGCAAGTAGAAGAAGTGCCACTCCGGTTCCTACACCTCCTCCCTCAATACCATTCAGGGCTCCAAACAGTCCTTCCAGGTGAGGCGACACTTCACCCATGTGTCTGTCAGGGTCATACATTGTGTCCAGTGCTCCTGGTGTGGCCTTCTGTGAATGATCTTGTTGCACTATAATTGACTGTCAGGTATATGTTGTGTTCATCACTGAATCATGGCTGAAGGATGGTTGTAGCTGGGAACTGAATATCCAAGGTTACACGTTGTATCAGAGGGATAGGAATGGAGGCAGAAAGGGTGGCGTGGCTCTGCTGGTAATGAATGATAACAAATCTCGAACGATGTGACGTAGGATCAGAAGATGTTGAATCCTTGTGGGTTGAGTTGAGAAACTGCAAGGGTAAAGGGACCCTGATGGCAGTTATATACAGGCCTCCCAATGGTAACTGGGATGTGGACAACAAATTACAATGGGAGATAGAAAAGGCATGTCAAAAGGGCAAATTTATGATAGCCATGGGTGATTTCAATATGTGGATCGATTGGGAGACTCTGGTTGGCAATGAATCTCAAGAGAGTGAGTTTGTTGAATGCCTATGAGATGGCTTTTTAGAGCAGTTTGCCATTGAGCCTACAGGGGATCAGCTATACTGGATCAAGTGTTGTGTAATGAACCGGAGGCGATTAGGGAGTTTAAGGTAAAAGAACCCTTAGGAGACAGTGATCACAATATGAGAGAGTTCAACTTGAAATTTGATCAGGAAAAATAAAATCTGATGTAGTTGTATTTCAGTGGAGTAAAGGAAATCAAAGTGGCACGTAAAAGGGGTTGGTCAAAGCAAATTGGAAGGAGATGCTGACAAGGATGACAGTAGAGCAACAATGGTTGAGTTTCTAGGGGAAATGAGGAAGGTGCAGGGTAGATGTATTCCAAAATCAAAGAAATACTCGATTGGCAAAATAGTACAACCGTGGCTGACAAGTGAAGTCAAAATTAATGTAAAAATAAAAGAGAGGGCATATAAAAAAGCAAAAATTAGTGGGAAGACAAGGGATTGGGAGCCTTTTAAAAACCTACAGAGAGCAACTAAAAGAATCATTAGGAAGGAAAAGATGAAACATAAAAGCAAGCTAGCAAACAGTATCAAAGTGGATAGTAAAAGCTTTTTCAAGTGCTTAAAAAATAACAGAAAGATGAGAATGGAAATAGGACCACTAGAAAATGAGCCTGGAGAAATAATAACAAGAGGACAAGGAGACGGCAGATGAACTAAAAGAGCATTTTGCATTGGACTTCACTGTGGAAGACATTAGCAGTGTGCCAGATATGGTAGTGTGAGAGGGAAGAGAAGTGAGTGAAGTTACGATAACAAGGGAGAAGGTGCTCAAAAAGCTGGAAGACTTAAGGGTACATAAGTCTCCCAGACCAGATGAACTGCACCCTAGGGTTCTGAAAGAGGTGGAGATTGTGGAGGATTTATAACGATCTTTCAAAAGTCATTGGACTCTGACATAGAGTCAGAGGACAGGAAAATTGCAAATGTCAGTCTGCTCTTTAAAAAAGGAGAAAGGTAGCAGAAAGAAAATTATGAACCAGTTAGCCTGACCTCAGTGGCTGGGAAGTTGTTGCAGTAAATTGTTAAGGATGAGGTTATGGAGTGCTCGGTGACACAGGACAAAATAGGACAAAGACAGCATGGTTTCCTTAAGGGGAAATCTTGCTTGACGAACTTGTTGAAATTCTTTGAGGAGATTACAAGTAGGATAGATAAAGGGGATGTAGTGGATGTTGTATATTTGGACTTAGAGAAAGCCCTTGACAAGGTGCCACAGAAGTTGCTTACCAACTTAAGATCCATGCCCTTGGTATTACAGTAAAGTTACCGGCAAAGTTAGAGCATTGGCTGATTGGTAGGAGGCAGCGAGTGGGAATAAAAGGATCCTTGTCTGGTTGGCTGCCAGTGACTAGTGGTGTTCCACAGGGGTCGGTGTTGGGACTGCTTCTGTTTATGCTGTATATCAATGATTTAGATGATGGAATAGATGGCTTTGTTGACAAATTTGCAGATGATACGAAGGAGGGGCAGGTAGTGTTGAGGAAACAGCCAGACTGCAGAAGGACAGGTTTGGAGAATGGACAAGAAAGTGGCAAATGAAATACAATGTTGGAAAATGCATAGTCATGCACTTTGGTAGAACAAGTAAATATGCAGACTATTTTCTAACTGGGGAGAAAATCCAAAAATCTAAGATGCAAAGGGATTTGGTGTCCTTGTGCAGAACACCCTGAAGGTTAACTTGCAGGTAGAGTCAGTGGTGAGGAAGGCAAATACAATGTTACCATTTATTTCAAGAGGTCTAGAATACAAGAGCAGGGATGTGATGCTGAGGCTTTATAGGGCACTGGTGAGGCCTCACCTTGAGTATTGTGAACAGTTTTGGGCTCATTTAAGTAAAGATGTGTTGGCATTGGAGAAGATTCTGAGGAAATTCACAAGAATGATTCTGGAAATGAAAGGGTTATTATATGAGGACCATTTGATTTCTCAGGGTCTGTACTTGCTAGAATTTTGAAGGTTGAGAGGGATCTCATTGAAGTCTTTCAAAGGCTGAAAGGCCTAGACAGAACAGATGTGGGAGTCTAGGGCAAGAGGGCACATTGTCAGGGGGCATCCTTTTTAAAATAGAGATGCAGTGAAACTTCTTTAGCCAGAGACTGGTGAATTTATGGAATTTATTACCACAGGCAGCTGTGGAGGCCAGGTCATTGGGTGTATTTAAGGCAGAGATTGATAAGTTCTTGATTGGTAATGACATTAAAGGCTATGGGGAGAAGACTGGGGAGTGAGGCCAAAGATGGAAAAAAAGGATCAGCCATGATTGCATGGTGGAGCAAACTTGATTAGCCAAATGGCCTAATTCTGCTCCCATGTCTTATGGTCTTATATCAGCGAGATCTGATGTAGATTGGGAAAGCCATTCACCAAGCACCTATACTCCATCTGCCAGAAAAAGCAGGATCTCCCAGTGGCAACCCATTTCAGTTCTGCATCCCATTCCCATTCCGACATGTCAGTCCATGGCCTCCTCTACTGCCCTGATGAAACCACACTCAAGTTGGAGAAGCAACACCCCTATATTCTGTCTGGGTAGTCTCCAACCTGATGGCATGAACATCAATTTCTCAAACTTCCAGTAATTGTCCCCCTACCTCTCCACCATTCCCTATTTCCATTTCTCTCTCACCTATCTCCTTACCTGCCCCCTGGTGCGCTTCCCCTTTCCCTTTCTTCCATGGCTTTCTGTCCTCCTTCTCAGATACCCCCTTCTCCAGCCCTTTATCTCTTTTACCAATCAACATCCAATTCTTGACTTCACCCCTCCCCCTCTCTGATTGACCTATCACCTCCATCTTCCTCCCCTCCCACAGCTTCTTACTTTGACTTCTTATCTCTTTGTTCCAGTCTCGACAAAGGGTCTCAGCCCAAAACATCAACAGTTTACTCATTTCCATGGATGCTGAGTTCTCCAGCATTTTGTGTGTGTTAATCTTGCCTCCTACCTCCACAACAGCCAGGGTCCCAGCTAGTGGTACACCACTAGTCACAGGAGTCAAACCACAGAATCAGTCGGGTTTAATATCTCTGACTTACAGTGCCTCACCAGAAGGGTGGTCTGGTAGCAGCAGTACAGTGGACTAAATAAAAAGCATTATAAATTACAATGTAATATATATTTAAATCTAAATAAGTAGCATAAAAGGACAACAAAAAAGTAGTGGGTAGTGCTGGTCTGGTGACTCGTTGTCCGTTCAAACATCTGATGCCATAGGGGAGGAAGCAGTCCCTGAAACCCTGCTGTCATCTTTGCCTCCTACTATCAAGACACAACTTCTAAGCTGTGCACAGTAAGAACCAATAAATAAAAGCTGCTTCTCATGGGAGTGTGTAAAAAACCAGCTGAAAAGGACATCAGGAGCTGCTTCTTCCCACAAAGCTTGGTGAGTATTTGAAAACAGATGCCAGAAGTAGTGGTTCAAGTGGCCATGTTAGCAATGTTTAAAAGAAATTAGCTGAGTTCATGGATAGGTGAGGTTTAGTGCAGTGTGGCAAACATGTGCTTCCTCACTATACCCCTCCCTCAGTCACAATGTGACCCTCCCTCGGTACCACCCTCTCAGTGTGACCCTTCCTCATTGTGGTCCTCTCTCAGTACTGCCTCCCACAGTGTGACTCTCAGTACCACCCCCCCCACAGTGTGACCCTTCCTCAGTACCACCCCCCCACAGTGTGACCCTTCCTCAGTACCATCCCCCTCCCACAGTGTGACCCTCCCTCCGTATTCCCTCCCACAGTGAGACCCTCCCTCAGTACCACCCCCCCCACAGTGTGACCCTCCCTCAGTACCATCCCCCTCCCACAGTGTGACCCTCCCTCAGTACCACCCCCCCACAGTGTGACCCTTCCTCAGTACCACCCCCCCCCCACAGTGTGACCCTCCCTCAGTACCATCCCCCTCCCACAGTGTGACTCTCAGTACCACCCCCCCACACAGTGTGACCCTCCCTCAGTACCACCCCCCCACAGTGTGACCCTTCCTCAGTACCACCCCCCCCACAGTGTGACCCTCCCTCAGTACCATCCCCCTCCCACAGTGTGACCCTCCCTCCGTATTCCCTCCCACAGTGTGACCCTCCCTCAGTACCACCCCCCACAGTGTGACCCTCCCTCAGTACCACCCCCCCACAGTGTGACCCTTCCTCAGTACCACCCCCCCCCACAGTGTGACCCTCCCTCAGTACCATCCCCCTCCCACAGTGTGACCCTCCCTCCGTATTCCCTCCCACAGTGACCCTTCCTCAGTACCACCCCCCCACAGTGTGACCCTCCCTCAGTACCACCCCCCCACAGTGTGACCCTTCCTCAGTACCACCCCCCCCAACAGTGTGACCCTCCCTCAGTACCATCCCCCTCCCACAGTGTGACCCTCCCTCCGTATTCCCTCCCACAGTGTGACCCTCCCTCAGTACCACCCCCCCACAGTGTGACCCTCCCTCAGTACCACCCCCCCCACAGTGTGACCCTTCCTCAGTACCACCCCCCCCACAGTGTGACCCTCCCTCAGTACCGCCCCCCCCCACAGTGTGACCCTTCCTCAGTACCATCCCCCTCCCACAGTGTGACCCTCCCTCAGTACCACCCCCCCACAGTGACCCTCCCTCAGTACCACCCCCCCCACAGTGTGACCCTCCCTCAGTACCACCCCCCCACAGTGACCCTCCATCAGTACCACCCCCCCCACAGTGTGACCCTCCCTCAGTACCATCCCCCTCCCACAGTGTGACCCTCCCTCCGTATTCCCTCCCACAGTGTGACCCTCCCTCAGTACCACCCCCCCACAGTGTGACCCTTCCTCAGTACCGCCCCCCCACAGTGTGACCCTTCCTCAGTACCACCCCCCCACAGTGTGACCCTCCCTCAGTACCATCCCCCTCCCACAGTGTGACCCTCCCTCCGTATTCCCTCCCACAGTGTGACCCTCCCTCAGTACTACCCCCCCACAGTGTGACCCTCCCTCAGTACCACCCCTCCCACAGTGTGACCCTTCCTCAGTACCACCCCCCCCCACAGTGTGACCCTCCCTCAGTACCATCCCCCTCCCACAGTGTGACCCTTCCTCAGTACCACCCCCCCACAGTGTGACCCTTCCTCAGTACTACCCCCCCCCACAGTGTGACCCTCCCTCAGTACCACCCCCCCCACAGTGTGACCCTTCCTCAGTACCACCCCTCCCACAGTCTATGATGCCCCGTGACTCCGAGTGGAAGAAGCGAGAGGGGGCGGGTTTGTTGGGCGAGAATGGAGGGTCTAGGTGTCTCAGAGACACACCCCTATCTGTTCATCCAGAGGCGGGGGGAGTGGTTGTAATGGAGATAATGTTGAGGGAGTTACGGTGTTATACCGGGGTGTGGTTCCCCTCACAGGAAAGCGGCCATCCAAGAGTTAACGGGCTGCTCTTCCTGCGTGTGGATGTCAGTCGGGTTTGAATCGGGAGCTGTGCGCCCCCCTCCTCCCTTCCCATGAAATGTGGGATCTGCAGGCGCTTGTTGCCCCGCCTGCCTCCCTCTCGCTCGCCCTCCCTCCACCTCCCCAGTGCCGGGCCTGCTCGGTGCCCACTGCCGTGCCGTGTGATGTCTGGGGAAGAGGGCAGGGTGCGGACGATCGCCGAGCCTAGCCGAGCACAGGTGCCCAGCGCTGCCTGAGCACCCGGCACACCCAGCCATGATCTAGGCTTTGACAGCCTCGGAACGGTAAGTGTCCTTCGGCGGAGTTGCGCCGGTTTCTCTCACCTTGCCCGCAGCTCGCCGCCAGGAATCACTGCTATCGCTCGAGGGTAACTAGTGTTTGGACTGGTTTTAACACGGGATGGGTGCAGACCCGGAGATTACCCGGCATTCGTGCTAGGATATACCGGGTTACAAAACTGGGTTGGAATTAACGTTTGATATTCCCGTCACATATCAGTGCTGTGAATTCCTGCCTTTAAGCAACTGTGCTTCTGTGCGGTGCTGATGTGGGAGGCAGGCTCTGGTAATGTCGGACAGTGTGTGTGTGTGTGAGAGAGAGAGAGAGAGAGAGCGCTCTAATTCAGCCAGAACGACTGAGCAAAACCGGGGTGCGTGAGTGTGTGTCTATCTGTTGTGTGTGTGTATTTGTCTGTATCTGTGAGTATGTTCCATGTGTGTGTATACATGGGTCTCTGTGTACTCATTGTGTGCATGTGTTTATCTCTGTGAATGTGACTGTCTATGTGTTTGTATATGTGAATGCATGTGTGCGATTGCATGTCTGTGCTCTGTAGGGTGCACAGGTATGCCTGTATGATGGTCTTGTGTGGGGGGGGGGGGGCAATACCCAAGTATATGCATTTTTTGTACACATTCCTGTGCCTGTGAAAGCATACACACACATTTTCATGAATTTTTCCATGTGCTTGTCAGAGTAACTAGGGGGCTATGCAATTTCCTCATTTGAGAGTGTGAAATGGAATGGTGGAGAGGGAGCTTCACTCTGTGTCTGACCCCGGGAGTGTGTGATGGGATACTGGAGGGTGCTTCACTCTGTGTCTGACCCCGGGAGTGTGTGATGGGACGGTGTGGAGGGAGCTTCACTCTGTGTCTGACCCCGGGAGTGTGTGATGAGATACTGGAGGGTGCTTCACTCTGTGTATGACCCCGGGAGTGTGTGATGAGATACTGGAGGGTGCTTCACTCTGTGTATGACCCCAGGAGTGTGTGATGAGATGGTGTGGAGGGAGATTCACTCTGTGTCTGACCCTGGGAGTGTGTGATGGGACGGTGTGGAGGGAGCTTCACTCTGTGTCTGACCCTGGGAGTGTGTGATGGGATACTGGAGGGTGCTTCACTCTGTGTCTGACCCCGGGAGTGTGTGATGGGACGGTGTGGAGGGAGATTCACTCTGTGTCTGACCCTGGGAGTGTGTGATGGGACGGTGTGGAGGGAGCTTCACTCTGTGTCTGACCCCGGGAGTGTGTGATGAGATACTGGAGGGTGCTTCACTCTGTGTATGACCCCGGGAGTGTGTGATGAGATACTGGAGGGTGCTTCACTCTGTGTATGACCCCAGGAGTGTGTGATGAGATGGTGTGGAGGGAGATTCACTCTGTGTCTGACCCTGGGAGTGTGTGATGGGACGGTGTGGAGGGAGCTTCACTCTGTGTCTGACCCTGGGAGTGTGTGATGGGATACTGGAGGGTGCTTCACTCTGTGTCTGACCCCGGGAGTGTGTGATGAGATACTGGAGGGTGCTTCACTCTGTGTCTGACCCCGGGAGTGTGTGATGAGATACTGGAGGGTGCTTCACTCTGTGTCTGACCCCGGGAGTGTGTGATGAGATACTGGAGGGTGCTTCACTCTGTGTATGACCCCGGGAGTGTGTGATGAGATACTGGAGGGTGCTTCACTCTGTGTATGACCCCGGGAGTGTGTGATGAGATGGTGTGGAGGGAGCTTCACTCTGTGTATGACCCCGGGAGTGTGTGATGAGATGGTGTGGAGGGAGATTCACTCTGTGTCTGACCCCGAGAGTGTGTGATGAGACGGTGTGGAGGGAGATTCACTCTGTGTCTGACCCTGGGAGTGTGTGATGGGACGGTGTGGAGGGAGCTTCACTCTGTGTCTGACCCCGGGAGTGTGTGATGGGACGGTGTGGAGGGAGATTCACTCTGTGTCTGACCCTGGGAGTGTGTGATGGGACACTGTGGAGGGAGATTCACTCTATGGCTGACTCCGGGATCCTGTGATGGGACTATGGAGGGAGCTTCACTCTGTGTCAGAACGTGTGTGATAAGATGGTATAAAGGGCGCTTTACACCGTGTCTGACCCCGGGAGTATGAGATGAGATGGTGTGGAGGGAGCTTCACTCTCTGTCTGACCCCGGGAGTGTGTGATGAGATGGTGTGGAGGGAGATTCACTCTGTCTGACTCTGGGACATGAGTGTGTGATGGGACGGTGTAGGGGGAGTTTCACTATATGACAGATCTGTGAGTGTGTGATGGGAGAGTGTAGAGGGAGTCTCACTCTGTGTCTTACCCAGGAGTAGTTGATGTGACAGTCTGGAGGGAGATAACTCTGTGTCTGACCCTGGGAGAGTGTGGAGGGAGCTTCACTCTGTTTCTGACCCTACCAGTGCGTGTGATGAGACTGTGTAGAGGAAGTTTCACTCTGTGTCTGACCCTGGGAGTGTGAAACCGGATGGTGTGGAGGGAGATTCACTCTGTGTCTTATTCTGGGATTGTGTGATGAGACAGTGTGGAGGGAGTTTCACTCTATGGCTGACTCTGGGATCCTGTGATGGGACAGTGTGGAGGGAGCTTTACTCTATGGCTGACTCCGAAATCCTGTGATGGGACAGTGTGGAAGGAGTTTCACTCTGTGTCTTATTCTGGGAATGTGTGATGGGATGGTGTCGAGAGAGCTTCACTTTGTGTCTGACCCCAGGAGTGTGTGATGGGAGTGTGGAGGGAGTTTCACTCTGTGTCTGACCCCAGGAGTGTGTGATGGGACAGTGTGGAGGGAGTTTCACTCTATGGCTGACTCCGGGATCCTGTGATGGGACTATGGAGGGAGCTTCACTCTGTGTCAGAACGTGTGTGATAAGATGGTATAAAGGGCGCTTTACACCGTGTCTGACCCCGGGAGTATGAGATGAGATGGTTTGGAGGGAGCTTCACTCTCTGTCTGACCCCGGGAGTGTGTGATGGGACGGTGTGGAGGGAGATTCACTCTGTGTCTGACCCTGGGAGTGTGTGATGGGACACTGTGGAGGGAGATTCACTCTATGGCTGACTCCGGGATCCTGTGATGGGACTATGGAGGGAGCTTCACTCTGTGTCAGAACGTGTGTGATAAGATGGTATAAAGGGCGCTTTACACCGTGTCTGACCCCGGGAGTATGAGATGAGATGGTGTGGAGGGAGCTTCACTCTCTGTCTGACCCCGGGAGTGTGTGATGGGATACTGGAGGGTGCTTCACTCTGTGTCTGACCCGGGAGTGTGTGATGAGATGGTGTGGAGGGAGATTCACTCTGTCTGACTCTGGGACATGAGTGTGTGATGGGACGGTGTAGGGGGAGTTTCACTATATGACAGATCTGTGAGTGTGTGATGGGAGAGTGTAGAGGGAGTCTCACTCTGTGTCTGACCCCAGGAGTGTGTGATGGGACAGTGTGGAGGGAGTTTCACTCTATGGCTGACTCCGAGATCCTGTGATGGGATGATGTGGAGGAAGCTTCACTTTGTGTCTGACCCCGGGAGTGTGTGATGGGACAGTGTGGAGGGACTTTCACTCTGTGTCTGACCCTGGGAGTGTCTGATGGGACTATGAAGGGAGCTTCACTCTGTGTCAAAACGTGGGAGTGTGTGATAAGATGGTATAAAGGGCGCTTTACACCGTTTCTGTCCCAGGGAGTGTGAGATGGGACGCTGTGCAGGGAGCTTCACGCTGTGTACCTGGGAATGTATGGTGGAACAGTGTGGAGGGAGATTCACACTGTATATGGTCCAGGGAGTCATAAGGGAGTGTAGAGGGAGATTCACTTTGTGTCCGAACCAGGAAGGGTGTGATGGGACACTGCAGAGGGAGCTTCACTCTGTCTCTCAAACTTGGAATGTGATGGAAATCTGTTGAGGGAGATTCAGTCCGTGTCAGACCCTGGGAGATTCAGTCCGTGTCAGACCCTGGGAGCGTGTGATGGGAAGGGAGCTTAGATCTTTGTGAGAAGCTGTGAGTGCGTGATGGCACAATGTAGAGGGAGTTTCACTCTGTCCAACCCTGGGAGTATGTGATGGGACGATGAGGAGGAAGCTTCACTCTGTGTCTAACCCCAGGAGTGTGTGGTGAGATGGTGTAGAAGGAGATTCACTCTGTCTGACTCTGGGACATGAGTGTGTAATGGGACGGTGTGGTGGGAGCTTCACTCTATTCATGACCCTGGGTGTGTGTGTGTGTGTGTGTGTGATGGGACGGTGTAGGGGGAGTTTCACTATTTGACAGATCTGTGAGTGTGTGATGGGAGAGTGTAGAGGGAGTCTCAGTCTGTGTCTGATCCTGGGAGAATGTGGTGGTAGCTTCACTCTGTTTCTGACCCTACCAGTGCGTGTGATGAGACTGTGTAGAGGAAGTTTCACTCTGTGTCTGATTCCGGGATTGTGTGATGAGACAGTGTGGAGGGAGATTCACACTGTGTCTGACCCTGGGAGTGTGAAACCGGATGGTGTGGAGGGAGATTCACTCTGTGTCTGATTCCGGGATTGTGTGATGAGACAGTGTGGAAGGAGATTCACTCTGTATCTGACCCTGGGAGTGAGTGATGTGTCCATGTAGATGGACTCACTCAACCTGTCCTCACACCACATTCTCTCTAATCCAGGCAGCATCCTGGTAAATCTCCTCTGTACCCTCTCTATATCTTCCACATCCTTCTTATAATGAGTGAGCAGAACCGAAGACAATATCTCAAGCCCATTGATACACAGGTGCTCCAAGAGCTTTAGAATCCTTTGGACTTCGACAGATTTGTTGCTTTCAGAAGACATCAAATGGGCTGGTTTGACATGTTAATGGCCGCTGAATGCTGTAGTGCATCAAGAGACAGACAGTGCACAAAGTGAGCTGTCTCTCTGTCTCCTCGGATGAATGTTCCAGTCAGATTTAACATCTACTAAATGCAAGGGAAAACCTCAGATGTTTGAAATCTGAACTGAAGCCAGAATATTCATCCAGAAGGTCAAGCAGGGCCTGTGGGGTGAGAGGCAGGCTTCACATTCGTGATTTATCTCCGTACGTCAGTGAGGGGGTCATAAAGAGGTCTTTTCAAGTTCAAGTTCAGTTTAATGTCATTCAACCCTACGCATCTATACTGCCAAATGAAACAACCATACACATGTATGCCACCAAATGACACATGAACAACACAGTACATGAATCACACACTAAAAGTAAAGAGACGACAAATAAATTGACAAGTAACGAGGTACATTTACAACAGAAATTAAAAAGTGTAGCGCTACTGGCACTTCATACGTGATGAGACCTGGGTGGTGGCAGGGAGTTCAGTAATCGCGGGGAAAGAAGCTGTTTCCCATCCGAACAGTTTGTGTCCTAATGCTGTGGTACCTCCTGCCTGATGGTAGGGGACAGAGGCACTGTTGGATGGATGAGAACGCTCCATCTCATTACTCTTCATAGATCAAGGTATTGCGTACAGGATTTGGGATGTTATGTTGAAGTTGTGTAAGACATTGGTGTACTGTATGTTGGAGTATTGTCTGCAGTTTTGGTCACCTACCTACAGGAAATATATCAATAAAATTGTAAAAGTGCGGAGAAACTCTACAAGGATGTTGCCAGCACTTGAGTTATAGTGAAAGGTTGAATAGGTTTATACCCTGCAGCATTAGAGAATGAGGGGAGATTTCATTAAGGTGTACAAAGTAATGAGCGGTATAGATGGGGTAAATATAAATAGGCTTTCTCCATTGAGGAAAGGTAATTAAGGGGAAAGGTAAAGTGTTTAAAGGGGACATGAAATGAACTTTTTCACTTTGAGGTTGGTAAGAGTGTGGAATGATATGCCAGTGGAAATGGTAAATGCCGGTGTGATTATAACATTTAAGAGAAGTTTGGATAAGTACATGGATGGGAGAGGTATGGTCCAGGTACAGGTCGATGAGACTAGGTAAATGAATAGTTCAGCCTGGATGAGGTGCGCCAAAGGGCCTTTTCCTGTGCTGTCTGTGACTCTGTAAAATTATGGGTAAGGTCTGTGAGAGGGGTGACCAGATGGACACAAGGCAGGTAAGGTCACGATGAAAGAATTGAAAAAGGGACATAGAAGCCATTCTGAATTGAGATCACCCTGCATCTCTATAAGACCATAACAGAATTAGGCTTTTCGGCCCATTGAGTCTGCTCTGCCATTCCATCATGGCTGATCTATTATCCCTCTCAACCCCATTCTCCTGCCTTCTCCCCGTAACCTTTGATGCCCTGACTAGTCAAGGGTTTATCAGCTTCCTTTATAAATATACTCAATTACTTGGTCACAGTTGTCCTTGTCAATTAATTCAATAGATTCACCACCCTCTGGCAAAAGAAATTCCTTCGCATCTCTGTTCTAAATGGATATTTTGATCCGTGCCCTCTGGCCCGAGACTCTCTCTCCCACTATAGACCCTTTCCACCCTTTCCACATCCACACTATCTGTGCCCTCCAGCCCTAGACACCCCCACTATAGGAAGCATCCTCTCTATATCCACTCTAACTAAACCTTTCAATTTTCAGTAGTTTTTAATGAAATCCCCTTTCGTTATTCTAAATTCAAGCTAGTACAGGCCCAGAGCCATCAAACAATCCTTGTACATTAACCCTTTCATTCTCACAAACTTCCTCTGGACTCTCTCCAATGGCATCACATCTTTGAGAGAGTGCCCAGAACTGCTCACAGAGGTCCAAGTGCAGTCTGACCAATGCCTTTGAAAGTCTCAGCATCGTTTCCTTGCTTTCATGTTCTGGTCCTCTCCAAATGAATGCTAATATTGCATTTGCCTTCCTTACCACTGACTCATCCTGCAAATTAGCGCTAGGAAATCCTGCAGGAGGACACACAAATCCATTTGCACCTCGCATTTTTCAATTTTCTCCCCATTTAGAAAATAGTCTACACCTTTATTTCTTCCACCAAAGTGCATGGCCATACACTTCCCATCACTGTATCCCACCCGTCTCCCTCCCTGGCAGCTGAAAGGAGGACAGAGGGTGATTACAGTGGGGCGTTATCAGCAGTGTGTAATCATGGGTTTTAAGCCAGATGCTGGGTGGAAAGGTACAGAGACTGCTCACCTCCTCCTCTACCTTCACTCAACATTCACCCTCCTGACATGGAGGTGAGTGGGAATGAGGAATCACTGCGGTTTCACCGAACGGCAGAGCAGGAGGAGTATGGTCCACATCTGGAGAGCTGTGGCTTGTACCAGATGTTAGTGAATGTGGGCAATTCAGTGACCAGTAGCCAGAGTGGGTGAGGGGGGTCAGTCCGTTGGGGTCAGTTCAGTGACGGTTTACTGACCAGTAGCCAGAGTGGGTGAGGGGGGTCAGTCCGTTGGGGTCAGTTCAGTGACGGTTTACTGACCAGTAGCCAGAGTGGGTGAGGGGGGTCAGTCCGTTGGGGTCAGTTCAGTGACGGTTTACTGACCAGTAGCCAGAGTGGGTGAGGGGGGTCAGTCCGTTGGGGTCAGTTCAGTGACGGTTTACTGACCAGTAGCCAGAGTGGGTGAGGGGGGTCAGTCCGTTGGGGTCAGTTCAGTGACGGTTTACTGACCGGTACCCAGAGTGTGGGCTATCGTAGAGTAGGTCAGTTTGCATTTGGATGAGAAGCAAGTCTATTATCACTGACATTTGTTTTGTGGCAGAAGGACAGTATAATACATAACTGTATAATTTACCATAGAAGTAAGTTTAAAATATAGGGCAAAAAGAGAGCATAATTCTGAGGGAGTGTTCATGGGTTCGGTTTCCATTCAGAAAGCTGGCTGCAGAGGGGAAGAAGCTGTCTCTGACAGTAGCAATGAGAAGAGGGTGTGTGCGTCTCCTGAATTACACATACCGCCGTTTGCCAATGTCCTCAGTGCTGGGAGAACTGAGTTTATAACTTGTTAGTGCTGAGCTCCCTGCTGCTTTCCGATCTGCTCCGGACTGGACTGGACTGGACTGGACTGGACTGGACTGGACCGGACTGGACCGGACTGGACTGGACCGGACTGGACTGCTCCACTCCGGACTGGACCGGACCGGACGGATCTGCTCCGCTCCGGACTGGACCGGACTGGACTGCTCCACTCCGGACTGGGCCGGACCGGACGGATCTGCTCCGCTCCGGACTGGACCGGACCGGACTGGACTACTCCGCTCCGGACTGGACTGCTCCGCTCCGGACTGGGCCGGACCGGACGGATCTGCTCCGCTCCGGACTGGGCCGGACCGGACGGATCTGCTCCGCTCCGGACTGGACCGGACTGGACTGCTCCGCTCTGGACTGGACTGCTCCGCTCCGGACTGGGCCGGACCGGACGGATCTGCTCCGCTCCGGACTGGGCCGGACCGGACCGATCTGCTCCGCTCCGGACTGGGCCGGACTGGACTGCTCCGCTCCGGACTGGACCGGACCGGACGTCGAAGACCTTGCTGTCGGGAAAAGAGAGACGTTTGCCTCAGAGACGTATGAAGCTACGTGGTGAAAGTGGAACCCACAGGGTTGATTTAACCCAGAGCAGAGGACTCTTGCATGCTGCTGACGGTGTCCTGTGCCCAGGGAGGGATGGCAGGCTCCAGAAGAAGAAGGCAGTGGGGCTTTGGAACTCTCTTCCTCCGAAGCTGATGGAACAGACACGCTGCTAGAGAAACTCAGGTCAGGCTGGGGCCAAGGACTGGGGGCCCCTGTCCTGTGTTCAGGCCTGACTCGTATGCATGTGTGTGTGTGCGCAATCTGATAAATAAATCTGAATCTGTCAGGGAACTGGTCTGCTCCCTGCGAGTCCATGAGTGGCTGGAAGGGTGTTGGTTAGGCCTGCATGTCCCAGTTTCAAACCAGCAAGTACGATTCCCCTGCCGCTCGTTCCAGGCACATAACCTGCAGCCATTTAACCCCAGTTTTCATGGAACCAGCTGGCCTCAAGTACTAGCTCATAGCTTTCCCCCTCACTGTCTAAAGTTCACCTTGTTGGCTTCTGTGTTTAGTTTCTCTTCTCTCTTGTTTGGTGGCCCTCGTGACTGGTTGGTTCGTGGTCCATTGTAATGTTACCGTCACTGCGGAATTGCCTCAGCTGCGTAATTTTTCAATCAAGCCTCCTCTACATTTCGTGGCACGTCTTGCTGCTGTTGCCAGTGTTGCTTCCGTTGTTCTGCTGAACATAGAGTGTGTGCTCACACTTGCAGTCTGCTCCAACAACATCCTTCTGTAGGCTGTTAATGAAGATGACACATTCCTCTGTACATTTTGATGTCCAAACACTCCCGCACAGATGCTGCCTCAACCCCTGAGCTCGGTGTTGTTCCAGGTTCCAGCAGTTACAGACTCCTGTGTGATGGGTGGGATTGGGCTGGACTAGGAGAAGATTCCAGCAGTTACAGACTCCTGTGTGATGGGTGGGATTGGGCTGGACTAGGAGAAGATTCCAGCAGTTACAGACTCCTGTGTGATGGGTGGGATTGGGCTGGACTAGGAGAAGATTCCAGCAGTTACAGACTCCTGTGTGATGGGTGGGATTGGGCTGGACTAGGAGAAGATTCCAGCAGTTACAGACTCCTGTGTGATGGGTGGGATTGGGCTGGACTAGGAGAAGATTCCAGCAGTTACAGACTCCTGTGTGTCAGGTGGGATTGGGCTGGACTAGGAGAAGATTCCAGCAGTTACAGACTCCTGTGTGATGGGTGGGATTGGGCTGGACTAGGAGAAGATTCCAGCAGTTACAGACTCCTGTGTGATGGGTGGGATTGGGCTGGACTAGGAGAAGATTCCAGCAGTTACAGACTCCTGTGTGATGGGTGGGATTGGGCTGGACTAGGAGAAGATTCCAGCAGTTACAGACTCCTGTGTGATGGGTGGGATTGGGCTGGACTAGGAGAAGATTCCAGCAGTTACAGACTCCTGTGTGTCAGGTGGGATTGGGCTGGACTAGGAGAAGATTCTAGTAGATACAGTCTCCTATGTTACGGGAGGGATTGCGACTGGATTAGTGGATGATTCCAACAGTTACCATCTTTTGTGTGAAGGGTGGGATTAGTGGACGATTAAGGGGAAGATTCCAGCAGTTACAGTCTCCTGTGTGACGGGTGAGATTCGGACCAGATTAGGGGAAGATTCCAGCAGTTACAGTCTCCTGTGTGACGGGTGAGATTCGGACCAGATTAGGGGAAGATTCCAGCAGTTACAGTCTCCTGTGTGACGGTGGATTTGACCGGATTAGGGGAAGATTCCAGCAGTTACAGTCTCCTGTGTGACGGGTGAGATTCGGACCGGATTAGGGGAAGATTCCAGCAGTTACAGTCTCCTGTGTGACGGTGGATTTGACCGGATTAGGGGAAGATTCCAGCAGTTACATTCTCCTGTGTGACGGGTGGATTTGACCGGATTAGGGGAAGATTCCAACAGTTACAGTCTCCTGTGTGACGGTGGATTTGACTGGATTAGGGGAAGATTCCAGCAATTACAGTCTCCTGTGTGACGGTGGATTTGACCGGATTAGGGGAAGATTCCAGCTGTTACAGTCTCCTGTGTGACGGTGGATTTGACCGGATTAGTGGAAGATTCCAGCAGTTACATTCTCCTGTGTTGACGGGTGAGATTCGGACCGGATTAGGGGAAGATTCCAGCAATTACAGTCTCCTGTGTGACGGTGGATTTGACCAGATTAGGGGAAGATTCCAGCAGATACATTCTCCTGTGTGACGGTGGATTTGACCGGATTAGTGGAAGATTCCAGCAATTACAGTCTCCCGTGTGACGGGTGAGATTCGGACCGGATTAGGGGAAGATTCCAGCAGTTACAGTCTCCTGTGTGACGGTGGATTTGACCGGATTAGGGGAAGATTCCAGCTGTTACAGTCTCCTGTGTGACGGTGGATTTGACCGGATTAGAGGAAGATTCCAGCAGTTACATTCTCCTGTGTGACGGGTGAGATTCGGACCGGATTAGGGGAAGATTCCAGCAATTACAGTCTCCTGTGTGACGGTGGATTTGACCGGATTAGGGGAAGATTCCAGCAATTACAGTCTCCTGTGTGACAGTGGATTTGACCGGATTAGGGGAAGATTCCAGCAGTTACAGTCTCCTGTGTGACGGTGGATTTGACCGGATTAGGGGAAGATTCCAGCAGTTACAGTCTCCTGTGTGACGGGTGAGATTCGGACCGGATTAGTGGAAGATTCCAGCAATTACAGTCTCCTGTGTGACGGGTGAGATTCGGACCGGATTAGGGGAAGATTCCAGCTGTTACAGTCTCCTGTGTGACGGGTGAGATTCGGACCGGATTAGGGGAAGATTCCAGCAATTACAGTCTCCTGTGTGACGGTAGATTTGACCGGATTAGTGGAAGATTCCAGCAATTACAGTCTCCTGTGTGACGGGTGAGATTCGGACCGGATTAGGGGAAGATTCCAGCTGTTACAGTCTCCTGTGTGACGGTGGATTTGACCGGATTAGGGGAAGATTCCAACTGTTACAGTCTCCTGTGTGACGGTGGATTTGACCGGATTAGAGGAAGATTCCAGCAGTTACATTCTCCTGTGTGACGGGTGAGATTCGGACCGGATTAGGGGAAGATTCCAGCAGTTACATTCTCCTGTGTGACGGGTGAGATTCGGACAGGATTAGGGGAAGATTCCAGCAATTACAGTCTCCTGTGTGACGGTGGATTTGACCGGATTAGGGGAAGATTCCAGCAATTACAGTCTCCTGTGTGACGGTGGATTTGACCAGATTAGGGGAAGATTCCAGCAGTTACATTCTCCTGTGTGACGGTGGATTTGACCGGATTAGGGGAAGATTCCAGCAGTTACAGTCTCCTGTGTGACGGTGGATTTGACCGGATTAGGGGAAGATTCCAGCAGTTACAGTCTCCTGTGTGACGGGTGGATTTGACCGGATTAGGGGAAGATTCCAGCTGTTACAGTCTCCTGTGTGACGGGTGAGATTCGGACCGGATTAGGGGAAGATTCCAGCAATTACAGTCTCCTGTGTGACGGTGGATTTGACCGGATTAGGGGAAGATTCCAGCAGTTACAGTCTCCTGTGTGACGGTGGATTTGACCGGATTAGGGGAAGATTCCAGCTGTTACAGTCTCCTGTGTGACGGGTGAGATTTGGACCGGATTAGGGGAAGATTCCAGCAGTTACAGTCTCCTGTGTGACGGTGGATTTGACCGGATTAGGGGAAGATTCCAGCAGTTACAGTCTCCTGTGTGACGGTGGATTTGACCGGATTAGGGGAAGATTCCAGCTGTTACAGTCTCCTGTGTGACGGTGCATTTGACCGGATTAGGGGAAGATTCCAGCAGTTACATTCTCCTGTGTGACGGTGGATTTGACCGGATTAGGGGAAGATTCCAGCAGTTACAGTCTCCTGTGTGACGGTGGATTTGACCGGATTAGGGGAAGATTCCAGCAGTTACAGTCTCCTGTGTGACGGTGGATTTGACCGGATTAGGGGAAGATTCCAGCAGTTACAGTCTCCTGTGTGACGGTGGATTTGACCGGATTAGGGGAAGATTCCAGCAGTTACAGTCTCCTGTGTGACGGTGGATTTGACCGGATTAGGGGAAGATTCCAGCAGTTACATTCTCCTGTGTGACGGTGGATTTGACCGGATTAGGGGAAGATTCCAGCAGTTACAGTCTCCTGTGTGACGGTGGATTTGACCGGATTAGGGGAAGATTCCAGCTGTTACAGTCTCCTGTGTGACGGTGGATTTGACTGGATTAGGGGAAGATTCCAGCTGTTACAGTCTCCTGTGTGATGGCTGGGAATGGGAGCGGGTCAGGGGTGGAATACATGTCCTGAAGCGGTGATAGTCTCCAATTGTACATGTGACAAAAGGCCATTCTGGCCATCATGTCTACTTGGTAACAGAGGAATTTCGCAGACTGATCCCACACTCCTGCCCTGGGTTTGTAACTCTGCAGCTGACAGATCAGGTACACCTCGACTCCTCGAGCGAGTGATGGAACCCACCCTCCACATCTCCCCTCATGCAGGCAAGGGTGGTTTCTCACATTGAAGTGGAGGTGATTGTCAACGGCACAAGTTCATGTACGCTTCGTCAAGGCCCAGCACTGTTCATGGTCTAGCATGGATATTGCAGTCTGCATGATGCCCAGGCCAGGGTAGTACCACATGAAGAGCAAGCTTTGCCGAACAGAACACTCCCACGGACGGTGGTGTCGCAGGACTATTCCTCTGTGTTCACTCTTGGAGCCTTCCTCATGAAGTTACCGATCAGAGTTTTCTTTCTCCCTGATGCGCTGCCAACCACGGGTAGTGAATTGCATCTGTCTGAAGTAATTCACTTTAAGGTGCCTGTAACCCCCTGTTGTCCCTTCTCTTGTGAGTCAAAATGGTCTGCCCAGCATTGTGGCTATGCCAGCATGCAGACCAGCAGTAGGACTTGGCTGTCAGAGGCTAGTTGGGATGTACAGCATCCGGAAGATATATCTTCACTCCCCATCCCACCTACATAACAACCTTATGGAACCATGTACACATAGGAGCAATGAATAAACTTGCCTGCTGCAGTATCCCAGACACAGATCATCAGACAGGGAGTATCCCAGACATAGGTCATCAGACAGGGAGTATCCCAAGCACGGATCATCAGACAGGGAGTATCCCAAGCACGGATCATCAGACAGGGAGCATCCCAGACACGGATCATCAGACAGGGAGCATCCCAGGCACGGATCATCAGACAGGGAGCATCCCAGGCACGGGTCATCAGACAGGGAGCATCCCAGGCACGGGTCATCAGACAGGGATATCCCAGACACAGATCATCAGACAGGGATATCCCAGGCACGGATCATCAGACAGGGAGCATCCCAGACACGGATCATCAGACAGGGAGCATCCCAGACACGGATCATCAGACAGGGAGCATCCCAGGCACGGATCATCAGACAGGGATATCCCAGACACAGATCATCAGACAGGGAGCATCCCAGGCACGGGTCATCAGACAGGGAACATCCCAGACACAGATCATCAGACAGGGATATCCCAGGCACGGATCATCAGACAGGGAGCATCCCAGACACAGATCATCAGACAGGGAGCATCCCAGGCACGGATCATCAGACAGGGATATCCCAGGCACAGATCATCAGACAGGGAGCATCCCAGACACAGATCATCGGACAGGGATATCCCAGTCACGGATCATCAGACAGGGAGCATCCCAGTCACGGATCATCAGACAGGGATATCCCAGGCACAGATCATCAGACAGGGAGCATCCCAGACACAGATCATCAGACAGGGATATCCCAGACACAGATCATCAGACAGGGATATCCCAGACACGGATCATCAGACAGGGATATCCCAGGCACGGATCATCAGACAGGGAGCATCCCAGTCACGGATCATCAGACAGGGAGCATCCCAGGCACGGGTCATCAGACAGGGATATCCCAGGCACGGGTCATCAGACAGGGAGCATCCCAGACACAGGTCATCAGACAGGGAGCATCCCAGGCACAGATCATCAGACAGGGAGCATCCCAGGCACAGATCATCAGACAGGGATATCCCAGACACAGATCATCAGACAGGGATATCCCAGACACAGATCATCAGACAGGGATATCCCAGACACAGATCATCACATGGAGTATCCCAGACACAGGTCATCAGACAGGGAGCATCCCAGGCACAGATCATCAGACAAGCAGCATCACAGACACAGATCATCAGACAGGGAGCATCCCAGGCACAGATCATCAGACAAGCAGCATCACAGACACAGATCATCAGACAGGGAGCATCATAGGCACAGATCATCACATGGAGTATCCCAGACACAGGTCATCAGACAGGGAGCATCCCAGGCACAGATCATCAGACAGGGAGCATCCCAGACACAGACATTCAATCATGTCCAATCCTTTTTATTATCGCCTCCTCAATCCCAGTTCCCAGCCTTCTCCCCGTAACCTTTGATGCCACGTCCAATCAAGAACCCATCAATCTCTGCCTTAAATACACCCAACAACCTGGTCTCCACAGCTGCATGTGATAATAAATTCCTCAAATTCAGTACCCTCACTAAAGAAATTGCTCCATATCTCTGTTTTGAATGGTCACCTCACTATCTTGAGGCTGTGCCTTCTTGTCCTAGACTCTCCCACCATGGGAAATATCCTTTCCACATCTACTCTGTTTAGGCCTTTCAACATTCAAAAAGTTTCAGTGAGATCAACCCTCATACTTCTAAATTCCAGTGAGTACAGACCCAGGAGCCATCAAACATTCCTCATATGATAACCCCTTCATTCCTGGAATCATCCTTGTGAACCTCCTCTGGACCCTCTCCAATTCCAGCACATCTTTTCTAAGATGTGGAGCCCAAAACTGTTCAGAATACTCAAGGTGAGGCCTCACCAGTGCCTTTATAAAGCCTCAGCATCACATCCCTGCTCTTGTATTCTCGACCTCTTGAAATGAATGCTAACATTGCATTTGTCTTCCTCACCACTGACTCAACCTGCAAGTTAACCTTTAGTTGTTCTGCACAAGGACTCCCAAGTCCCTATGCATCTCAGATTTTTGGATTTTCTCCCCTTTTAGAAAATAGTCCGCACATTTATTTCTACTACCAAAGTGCATGGCCATGCATTTTCCAACATTATATTTCATTTGCCACTTTCTTGCCCATTCTTCTAATCTGTCGTAAGTCCTTCTGCATCCCACCTGTTTCCTCAACACTACCTGCCCCTCCACCAATCTTCATTTCATCTGCAAACTTGGCAACAAAGCCATCCATTTCACCATCTAAATCGTTTATATACACCATAAAAAGAAGTGATCCCAACACTAACCCTGTGGAACATTACTAGTCACTGGCAGGCGACAAGACAAGGGTCCTTTAATTCCCACTCGCCGCCTCCTACCAATCAGCCAGTGCTCTAATTATGTTAGTAACTTTCCTGTAATACCATGGGCTCTTAACTTGGTAAGCAGCCTCATGTGTGGCACCTTGTCAAAGGCCTTCTGCAAGTCCAAATATACAACATCCACTGCATCCCGTTCATCTATCCTACTTGCAATCTCCTCAAAGAGTTCCAACAGGTTCATCAGGCAGGATTTTCCCTTACTGAAGCCATGTTGAGTTTGTCCTATCTTGTCCTGTGTCTCTAAGCACCTCATCACCTCATCCTTAGCAATTGACTTTATCGTCTTCCCAACCACTGAGGTCAGGCTAACTGGTCTATAATTTCCTTTCTGCTGCCTTTCTCCTTTCTTAAAGAGTGAAGTGACATTTGTAATTTTCCAGTCCTCTGGCACCATGCCAGAGTCCAATGATTTTTGAAAGATCATTACTAATGCCGCCACTATCTCTAACACTCCTTCTTTCAAAACCCTAGGCTGCAGATCATCTGGTCCGGGTGACTTATCTACTTTTAGGTCTTAAAGCTTTTTGAGCACCTTCACCCTTGTAATAGAAACTGCATCCACTTCTCTTCCTTCACACACTACAACACCTGGCACAATGCTGGCATCTTCCACAGTGAAGACTGATGCAAAATACTTATTTAGTTCATCTGCCATATCCTTGTCCCCCATTATTATTTTCCTCATTTTCTTGTGATCCTATATCCACTCTCACCTTTCTTTTATTTTTTACATACTTGAAAAAACTTTTACTATCCACTTTGACATTATTTGATAGCTTACTTTCATATTTTATCATTTCCCTTCTAATGATTCTTATAGTTGCTCTGTGCAGGTTTTAAAAAAAAAACTTCCCAATCCTCTGTCTTCCCACTAACGTTTGCTTTGTTGTATGCCCTCTCTTTCGTTTTTACATTAGCTTTGATTTCCCTTGTCAGCCATGGTTGTAGTATTTTACCATTTGAGTATTTCTTCTTTTTAGGATTACACGTGTCCTGCACCTTCCTCAATTTTCTCAGAAACACACACCATTGCTGCTCTGCTGACATCTCTGCCAGTAGCTCCTTCCAATTTACTTTGGCCAACTCCTCTCTCACACCACTGTAATTTCCTTTATGCCACTGGAATACTGCTACATCAGACTTTGCTTTCTCCCTATTAAATTTCAAGTTGAACTCAATCATATTGTGATTACAGCTTCATTAGGGTTCTTTTACCTTAAGCCCCATAATTGATTCCAGTTTTATAAACAAATAAACATTTATTAAACTCTGCTCAATAAAAATTAAAAGTAAACAAATGACTAACTTAACCAGACGTTAACTGCTATACAGCAACTCAAACAGTTCTTAAAGTGATAAGTGCGAACACAGTTCTTAAAGTGGTAAATGCAGAAGTCCAAGTGATTTATACAGTCAATTAGGAAAGACTTTCCTGAAGTAATGAATTCCTCCACAACGTGATATTACTGCTGATCCCAGCGAAATATGCCTTGCCTGAAGGATTTATGACAAAGGAAATAAAAACAGCTTAAAGGAACTGACCTTTTCCTTGGCAAATAACACTGCGCCCAACCCTTTCTGCTCTTACAGCAGGGATTCAATAAGGTTGATCCTGTATTACCGCCGATGACACCAACTTTACTTGAGCCTTCAGGTTCCCGTACCTCAGTAGATCTTCACTCTCCAATAATTAGACTTTAAAATTAAATCGAAGATACATCAAATATAACTGGCAGTGATTTTAAAAACTGCCGGCACAACTTACAGTAGAAAGTAAAACTCCACTTCAAAACAAAACTGTGTCATGAGACGAATACGCAGCATAACGAAATAACTGATGAATGAAACGACAAACTGACCTGCGTCACCGCAGGGCTTTCCATTTTTATACCTGTTGGAACAGGCCATCACAAGACCTCACACTGGTGGGAAAATTACATTAAATGACCTCACACTGGTGGGAAAATTACATCACATGACCTCACACTGGTGGGAAAATTACATTAAGTGACCTCACACTGGTGGGAAAATTACATCACGTGACCTCACACTGGTGGGAAAATTACATCATGTGACCTCACACTGGTGGGAAAATTACATCACAAGACCTCACACTGGTGGGAAAATTACATCACATGACCTCACACTGGTGGGAAAATTACATCATGTGACCTCACACTAGCGGGAAATTCCATCACCCCACCATCACAAGACCAGTACATCATGCTCACCAGATACTCAATTACATCATGGTCATAAGGTACCCACAGGGTACGTAACAACACCCAATGCAGTATCCTTTAACAGGCTCAATGACAAACTGCTCTAAGAAGCCAACACTTATGTATTCAACAAACACACTGTCTTGAGATCCATTACCAACCTAATTTTCCCAATGGACATGCATGTTAAAATTTCACATAACTATCATAACATTTCCATTTTAACTCACCTTTTCTATCCACATCCCAGCCACTGTTGGGAGGCCTGTATACAACTGCCATCAGGGTCCTTTTTACCCTTGCAGTTTCTAAACTCAACCCACAAGGATTCAACATCGTCCGATCCTATGTCACATCTTTCTACTGATCTGATTCCATTCTTTGCCAGTAGAAGCATGCCACTCCCTCCACCTACCTTCCTGTGTAACCGTGGACATTCAGCTCCCAGCCACAATTCAGTGACAGCCTCAACATCTGTAATCTGTAGAAGTGCAACAAGACCATCCAACTTATTTCTTATACTCCATGCACTGTAACACTTTGAGTACTATATTTACTACCCTTTTTGATTCTGCATCCCTAAAGCACTGATACTCGCCCTGTTGGAGCAACTATGTCCCATCACCCTTTCTGACAGTCTGACTGCACGCTATCTTCACTATCATCAGACAGGCAGCATCACAAACACAGATCATCAGACAAGCAGCATCACAGGCACTGATTACCAGACAGGCAGCAACTACAAGCACAGATGATCAGAGAAGCAGCATCTATGACACAGATCATCTTACAGACAACATCACAGACATGGATGATGAGAAAAGCAGCCAGAAACACACACATGAGACAGGCAGCGTCACAGACACAGATCATCAGACAGGCAATATCACAGGTACAAATCATCAAACAGGCAGCATCATAGTCACAGATCAACAGACTGGCAGCATCACAGATGGAGATCATCAGTCAGGCATTATTGCAGACACAGGTCATCAGAAAAGCAGCAGTCACAAGGGAAACAAAGTATAAAGTTTACAAGAAAGAAAACAAAACTATTGCAAAGTGGTCATTGTGTTACTATTGATTCGGGTAATGCCGGTTCATTCGGGTACCAAGTGGTGGTGTGGGACTTCAGGTTTCTCTATCACCTGCCGGATGGGAGCTGTCAGAAGCTGGAGATGTGGACAGTGAGGATCCATGACGATGGATGTTGTGTTTCCCCCTTCAGAAGTGAATCTGAATCAGCACATCCCCTTGGGTGTGTGTCACATCACAGTGGCACCATCTGCCAACACCCCGTATATCCATTCAGGATTCAAGACTGTCTATTGTCACTTTCAGTACATGTGTAAAGACTATAAGGGCATAATAGCTCGGAGCAGAATTAGGCCTTTCAGCCCATCAATTCTGCTATCATGGCTAATTTATTCTCCCTCTTAAATATATTCTCATGCCTTCTTACTGTAACCTTTGACATGCTGACTAATCAAGAATCTATCAGCCTCTACCTTAAATAAACCCAATGACTTGTCCTCCACAGTAGTCTGTGCCAATCAAGTCTAGAAATTCTCCACCTACTGGCTAAAAAAAAATCATCTCTCCTTAAAAAAAACGTACCTCTATTTTGAGGCTGTGCTTTCTGGTCCTAGACTCTCCCACCATAGGAAGCATCCTCTCTACATCAATTCTATCTAGGTCTTTCAGTATCTGATAGGTTTCAATCAGATTCTCCTTCATTCATCAACACAGGTGATGTCAACAGGCTCAATAAACTGATTGGAAAGGCTGGCCCTGTTATAGGACTCAATCTAGACACACTGGAGGCTGTGGTAGAACAAAGTTCTCACAGTTCTGGACTGTGTTTCGTACCCTCTGCATGCCATCTTGGCTGAACGGAGGAGCACTTCCAGTAATAGACCAAGACAACTGCGCTGCTCCAAAGAGCGGTATATGAGGTCATTCTTACCCTCGGCCATTAGGCTCTATAATGAGTCAACCTATAGCCGGGGAAGTGATGGCCCCCTCCTGTTAGACTGTGGTAACTTATTTGTTTATTCTTTCTACTTCTCATATTTATAACCATTCACTTGTAATGCAGCTGTGACACTAATTTTCTTTGGGATCAATAAAGTATCTATCTGTTGAGGGAGGGTCAAGAAGGCACGTGGTGTGTTGGCTTCATTAGTCATGGGATTGAGTTTAAGAGTCATGAGGTAATGTTGCAGCTCTGTAAAACACTGGTTAGACCACACTTGGAATATTGTGTTCAGTTCTGGTTGCCTCATTATAGGAAGGATGTGGAAGCTTTGGAAAGGGTGCAGAGCAGATTTACCAGGATTCTGCCTGGATTAGGGAGCTTGTTATGTGCTGAAAGCTTGAGCGAGCTAAAGCTTTTCCCTTTAGAGTGAAAAAGAATGAGAATGACTTGATAGAGGTTACAAGATGATGGTGTGGACTGCCAATGAATTTTCCACAGGGCAGAAATGGCTATTTCGAGAAAGTATAATTTTCAGGTCAGAGGAAAGTATAGGCGATGTCAGAGGTAAGTTTTTACACAGAGTGGTAAGTGGAACACACTGCTGAGGTGGTGGTGCGGGCAGATACATTAGGGGCATTTAAGAGTCTCTATGTGAGGTACATGGACAAAAGAAAAATGGAGGGCTGTGTAGGTGGAAAGGGTTAGAGTGATCTTAGAGTAGGTTAAAGGTCAAACTGAAGGGTCTGTACTGTTCTATGCTTCCGCAAACAAACCTCAGTCAATTCAGTCACAAACTTTTTGACGATCATCCCACAGTTAGCCTAATCTCAGTGGCTGCTAAGATTTTAGATTCTTTTATTGATTATTAATTCTGAAATTTTGGTGTACTTGGAAGTATCTGATAAAAATAAGGCAAAGGATGCTTTGTTGAGGGAAGATGTTGCCTGACAAATCTGTTGGAACTCTGAAGAAATAACAGGCAGGATAGATAAGGGACAGTCAGTGGATTTTGTTTACTGGGATTTTCAGAAGCCCTTTGCACACAAGACTGCTAAACAAGGTCATGGCATTACTTGCATGGGTTGAAAATCAGCTGGCACATCAGTGAGTGAGGATAAAAGGAGATGGCTGCTTGTAGCTACTGGAGTTCCACAGGGGTAGGGTTTGAGCCACATTATATGTTAATGATAATAGAATGAAGGAATCAATAGCTTTGTGACTAAGTTTACAGATGATACAAAGATAGGTGGAGGGGCAGGCAGTGTTGAGAAAGCAGGAAGCCCGTAGGAAGGGTTAGAAGTGCCAGTTGGTATAGGATAAAGTTGAGTGTGGGGTTGTGCACTTTGCTCAGAAGAATAAAGAAGTAGACTATTTTCTCATTGGAGAGAGACTGCAGAAATCAGAGGGGCAAAGGGACTTGAGAAATATCTTTCTGGGTTACCTAAGGCAGGCATTCCCAACCTTTTTATGCCATGGACCAATACCATTAAGCAAGGGGTTCGTGGACTCCAATTTAAGAACTCCTGCAATAAAGGTTAATTTGCAGGTTGAGTCTATAGGGAAGAAGGGAAATGCAATGTTAGCATTAATTCTGAGTGGATTAGAACATAAAAGCCAGGCTTATGTAAGGCACTGATGAGACTGCAGTTGGAATATTGTGAGGAGTGTTTGATAGTTCTGAGTTTAGAAGGATTTCTCTTTGAAACCTACTGGACGTCCTGAGAAAACTATAGATATGGAGAGCTTCAATTAGTAGGAGAGTTCGGGTTTGGGGATCGCAGCCTCAGAACAAAGGGATATCCCTTTAGAACTGAGATGAGCAGGGGGAGGGAGGTGTATCTGTGAAGTAGAGTACACTGCTAAACTTGGGAAGAGATAGGTTCTTGAGTGGCAAAGGGGTGTAAGGGCTATGGGAAGAAGGGAGAACTGGGTTGAAAAATAAATCAGCCATGATTGAATGGTGATGCACACTCAGTGGCTTTGTTCTGCCCCTGTGTCTCATCATTCTATCGATACTGAAGTGGGGGTGGGGCGAGAGGAAGGAGGAGGAGAAAGAGGAGGCTATGGTAGAGAAGGTCCAAGGGATGAAGGATAGGCGAAGATAGGGAAGGGTTGATAGGGTGAGTGGTGGGAGAGAAAGGGAGGGGAGGACTGAGGACTTGTTACCCTAGATTCTGGAAGACCAGGGTTGGTTGGATTTGGAGATTTGGTGAGTCTTATTAACAGCACAGGGAGATAGTAATTGGGATTAGCATTTTGCTTAAAGCCTTAATATATTTCTTCTCTCCCAGTAACTTAAATCTTGAATATCAGCCTTGAACATGTTATCAAGGGAAGCATTTACTGGGATTTGCAGCTTTGGTGGTTCAGAAGAGCTGAATGCATCAAGCCTAATTTTCACTGCTTCCAAGATCTGACAGGATTTCCACAAGCACACAGAACCCACTTCAAAGTACGAAGTTCAAAGTTGAAAGCAAATTTGTTATTAAAGTATATATGTGTCACCTGAGATTCATTTTCTTGTAGGCATTCACAGTAAATACAAGAAACACAGTAGAGTCAATGAAAGACCCCACCCAACAGGGCAGGCAGCAACCAATGTGCAAAAAAACCAGTGAAAATCCACAAATAAAGAGAAATAATAATAATAATAGAAAGTAAACAAGCAGTAAGTATCGAGAACATGAGGTGGAGTCCACAGGTTGTGGGATCAGTTCAGTGATGGGGTGAATGGAGTTATGCCCCTGGTTCAAGATCCTGGTGGTTGAGGAGTAATAACTGTTCCTGAACCTGTCAGCAGTGAGAAGAGAGCATGTTCTGGATGGTGGGGGTCCCTGCTGATGGATACTGCTTTCCTACAACAACACTCTGTGCAGATGTGCTCAATGGTGGGGAGGGATCTACCCGTGATGGGCTGGGTCATATCCACTGCTTATTGTAGAATTTTCCATTCAAGGGCATTGCTGTTTCCGTACCATGCTCTGATGCTAACAGGCAAAATGCTCTCCACCTCACATCTATAGAAGTTTGTCAAAGTTTTGAATGTCATACTAGTTCTCCATAAACCCCTAAGGAAGTAGAGGCACTGCCATGCTTTCTTCATAATTGCATTTGTGTGCTGGGCCCGGGACAGATCCACTGATAATAATAATATCAAGGAATTTAAAGCTGCTGACCCTCTCCACCATTGCCTCCCAACAAGGACTGGCTCATGGAACTCTGGTTTCCTCCTCTTTAGATCAATATCACTCCTTGGTCTTGCTGACATTGAGTTGGTGTTATGACACCACTCAGCCAGATTTTCATTCTCCCTCCTATATGCTAATTCATCACCACCTTTGACTTAGCTGATGGCAGTGCTGTCATTAGCAAACTTAAACATGGCAGTAGAGCTGGGCTTTGCCACACAGTTATAAGTATAAAGCAAGTAGAGCAGGGGGCTAAGCACACAGCCTTGTGATGCCCTGTGCTGATGGTGATTGTGGAGCAGATGTTCCCAATCTGAACTAACGAGTCTGCAAGTGAGGAAATCAAAGATCAATGGCACTAGGAGGTATTGAGGCCTAGTTCTTGAAACTTATTGATTAGTTTTGAGGGGATGATAATATTGAATGCTGAACTGTAGTCAAAGAGCATCCTGGTGTATGCATCTTTGCTGTCCAGATGATCCATGGTTGAGTGAAGAGCCAATGAATGCTGTGGACCGGTTGTGCCGGTCCAAGTTGCTTGTCAGGCAGAAGTTGATATGTTTCATCACCAACCTCGGAAAGAACTTTGTCCCGGGTGCATGATGCAAGCATCTTAAACATGTAAAAATGAAATGACAGTTGTCATGGGGAACATTAACTTGCACATTGATTGGGTGAATGGAGTTGGTCGAGGCAGTGTTGAGGAAGACTTCATCGAATGCATCTGTGATGGCTTTCTTGAGCAGTATGTTCGTGAACCTACAAGGGAAAGTGCTATCTTAGATCTGGCCCTGTGCAATATGTCAGGTAAATTAGCAATATTGTAGTTAGGGATTCTCCTGGAAAGAGTAATCATTGTATATTGAATTCTTCATACAAATGGGGGAGGGGGGGTGAGATATTTCAATCTGAACCAGTGTAATTTCCCTTGTATTTTACTGAACAAGGGAGATTACAATTGAGTGAAGGTCAGAATCAGGTTTATTATCACCAGCATGTGTCATGAAATTTGTTAACTTAGCAGCAGTACATAATATAGAAAAACAATAATAGTAATAAATAAGTAAATCAATTGCAGTATATATATATATATATTGAATAGATTAAAAATTGTGCAAAAAATTGGCAGAGGGGAAGAAAATGTTCCTGAATCATTGAGTGTGTGCCTTTAGACTTCTGTACCTCTTTCCTGATGGTAAGGAGAAAAGGTTATGCCCTGGGTGATGGAGGTCCTTAATAATGGAAACTGTCTTTCTGAGACACCGCTCCCTAAAGATGTCCTGGCTATATTGTAGGCTAGAGCCCAAGATGGAGCTGACCAGATTTACAACTCTCTGCAGCTTCTGGAGAAGAGCTGGCTAGCATAGACTGAGAATACAAAACATTTCTGGGGCACTTGAGGAACAGTGGAAGACTTGCAAAGAAATCTTTCACTGTGCTGTAGTTGGGTAAATGCTTGAAGCTGTCATTAAGGACAAAATGGAGAAACATTTTGATAGAAGTGGTTCCATGAGGCGGATACAGCATGGATTCATGAAGGGCAATTCCAGTTTGACAAAGCTACCAGAGTTCTTTGAGGATGTAATGAGTGCAGCGGACAGAGGGGAAACAGTGGATGTTGCATATTCAGATTTCCAGCATAAAAGACTTATCTATTAGGTAAGGTTGTATGGAGTTGGTAGTTATCAAAAATTGATGTATTATACCTCATCAAAGGAATGAAGGAGGAACTGGTTGGCATAGACTGGGAACATAGGCCATATGATGGAATAGTTGAGTAACAGTGGAAATCTTTCACAGTGCTCAACAGCTCAACAAAAGTATATTCCAGTTAAAAGCAAGGACAGTAAGGATGGGGAGAGCCAGCCTTAACTAAGAAAATAAAAAGGCATCAAACTAAAAGCTCATTCTTACTAAGTTTCCAAGAGTAGTGGGAAACTGGAAGATCGGGGGAAACTTGAAACAGCAACCATGAAGCAAGCAATGAGGAAAGGGACATTAGATTATGAAAGTAAAGTAGCACAAAATATAAAAAGTTAGCGGAAGTTTTTCTAATTATATAAAATGGAAAAGGGTGGCCAAGGCCTTTAACAACTATTTTATGTTGGTCTTCGTTGTGGAGGGCACATCTAACATGCCAAAGAGTGGGGTTATGGATGTGATGGGAGGTGAGGGCCTTGATATTATAGCTATCGCTAAAGAGGTTGTGATGAGCAAACTTGTGGGCGTAATGACAGAAAAGTCTCCTTGTCTGATGGGATGCATCCCAGGGAATTAAGAATAGAAATGGGCAGAGGTTGTAGTAGATGCGCTTATGATAATTTACCAAAATCCTCTGGACTCTGGTCGGGTAGACTAGAAGCTAGAAAATTACATGACACTGTTAATAAAGGATATAGGCTTAAGGTGGTAAATATAGGCCAGCTGGCTTAACATCTGTTAGCAGGGAAATGCTTAAAGCTATCATTAAGGAAGAAATGGTGAGGTATTCAGACCTAAGTGGTTCCTTCGGGCAGATACAGCATGGATTCATGAAGGCAGTCCTACTTGACAAACTTACTGGAGTTCTTTGAGGATATATTGAGCAGAATTGCTAGAGGGGAACAGGTGACTGTTGAATACTTGGATTTCCAGAAGGCATTTGATAAGGAGCTACATAAAAGGCTTAACTATAAACAAGGATAGAGGATTAGCATGGAAAGCAGAGAGTTGGGATAAATAGGTTGGCAGTAAATGGTAAATGGACTGCCTCAGGAGTTGGTGCTGGGCCCACAACTGGCCACAGTTAATAATTTAGAAGAGGGGACCGAGTTTGCAACTTACCTAAGATTTCTTATGACACTAAATTGAGTGGAAAAGTAGGATGCTTTGGAAGGTTAAATTTGAAGGCAGAGTGTGCAGAATCTTTTGTAGTGATACAAGGTTAATGGCAGGATTCTTAACAGTGTGGAGGAGCAGAAGGGTCTTGGGGTTCAGGTGCATAGATCCCTCAAATTTGCCACATGTTAATAGGATGGTTAAGAAGTTATATTGACCTTCATTAGTCGGAGGATTTAGTTCAAGAGCCTTGAGATAATGTTGCAGTTCTATAAAACCCTGGTTGGACCACACCAAGTATTGCCTTCATTTCGAGTCACCTTGTTATAGAAAGGACAAGGAAGCTTTAGGGAGATTTCCTAGATACTTCCTAGATTAGAGAATATGTCTTATGAGGAGATGTTGACTGAGGTAGGGCTTTTCTCTTTGGAGCAAAGGAGGATGAGAGGTGACGACAGGTGTGTATAAGAATGCAAGAGGCATAGATAGAGTGGTCAGCCAGGACCTTTACAGAAATGGCTAATGTGAGAAGGTATAATTTTAAGGTGATTAGAGGAAAGTACAGGAGAGATGTCAAAGGTAAGGTTTTTTTGCAGAGAGTGGAACACCCTGCTGAGGGTAGGTGCGCATACATTAGGGACATCTAAAAGACTCTTAGATAGGCACAAGGATGAAAGAAAAATAGAGGGTGACATTGGAAGGAAGGATTGGTCTTAGTGTAGGTTAAAGGGTTAGCACAACATCATGGGCTGAAGGGCCTGTACTGTGCAGTAATGTTCTATGTTCTTTGCTCCATCTATGGAAAGCGATTATTTCTCTCCATAGATGCTCCCTGACTTGCTGAGTTCCTCCAGCATTTTGTGTGAGTGTTGTTCTTGTTTTAACTTCCCCACTCAATCTTTAGTGCAGCTTTCTCTCTCTGTAACCTTGACAGGCATTCCAAAGCTCCACACTCCTGCAGTTCTTTCTCAGCGCGAATTGTTCCTCCACCAGTGTAGAGCCACTGCCCACACCTCTCCTCCCCTCCCCTCCCCTCCCCTCCCCTCCCCTCATCTCCCTCATCTCCCTCACCCTCTCCTCCCCTCGCTTCCCGCACCCTCCCTTCCGCTCCCTTCCCCACACTCTCCCCTCCCCCCTCCCCACACTCTCCCCTCCCCTCCGCTCCCTCCCCACACCCTCACCCTCCCTCCCTCCTCTCCCCCCTCCCCACACCCTCCCCCTCCCTCCCCACACCCTCCCCCCTCCCTCCCCACACCCTCCCCTCCCTCCCTCCCCACACCCTCCCCTCCCCTCCCTCCCCACACCCTCCCCTCTGCTCCCCTCCTCCCTCCCTACTCTCCCCTCCCCTCCCTCCCCACACCCTCCCCTCCCTCCCCACTCTCCCCACCCCCCCTCCCCACTCACCCTCCCCTCCCTCCCCATACTCTCCCCTCCCTCCCCACACCACCCACCCCTCCCTCCCCACTCTCCCCACCCCTCCCTCCCCACTCTCCCCACCCCTCCCTCCCCACTCTCCCCTCCCCTCCCTCCCCACTCTCCCCTCCCCTCCCTCCCCATACTCTCCCCTCCCTCCCCATACTCTCCCCTCCCCTCCGCTCCCTCCCCACACCCTCCCCTCCCTCCCTCCCTCTCCCCCCTCCCCACACCCTCCCCTCCCCTCCCTCCCCACACCCTCCCCTCCCTCCCTCCCCACACCCTCCCCTCCCTCCCTCCCCACACCCTCCGCTCCCTCCCTCCCTCCCCACACTCTCCCCTCCCCTCCCTCCCCACACCCTCCCCTCTGCTCCCCTCCCTCCCACCCTCCCCACCTCCCCACCCCCCTCCCCCACACCCTCCCCACCCTCCCCACACCCTCCCCACCCCCCCACTCCCCCACTCTCCCCACTCTCCCCACTCTCCCCACCCCCTCCCTCCCCACTCCCCCCCCCCACCCTCCCCACTCTCCCCACCCCTCCCTCCCCATACTCTCCCCTCCCTCCCCACACTCTCCCCCTCCCCCCCACACTCTCCCCCCCCAACACCTCCCCCCCCCCACCCTCCCTCCCCCACACCCCCCCCCTCCCCTCCCTCCCTCCCCACACCCTCCCCCCCTCCCCACACCCTCCCCACCCCACCCTCCCCACACCCTCCCCTCCCCTCCCCCCCCACACCCTCCCCCTCCCCTCCCTCCCCACACCCACCCCCCCTCCCCTCCCCCCCACACCCTCCCCTCCCCTCCCTCCCCACACCCTCCCCCTCCCCTCCCCACACCTCCCCTCCCCTCCCCACACTCTCCCCTCCCCTCCCTCCCCACACTCTCCCCACCCCCTCCCTCCCCCACACCACCCCTCCCTCCCTCCCCACACTCTCCCCTCCCTCCCTCCCCACCCACACTCTCCCCTCCCTCCCTCCCTCCCCACACTCTCCCCTCCCCACACTCCCCCTCCCCTCCCACCCTCCCTCCCCACACTCTCCCCCCCCACACTCTCCCTCCCCCTCCCTCCCCACACTCTCCCCTCCCTCCCTCCCCACACTCTCCCCTCCCTCCCTCCCCACACTCTCCCCCCTCCCTCCCTCCCCACACTCTCCCCTCCCTCTCCCTCTCCCCACACTCTCCCCTCCCTCCCTCCCTCCCTCCCCTCCCTCCCTCCCCACCCACCCCACACCCTCCCCTCCCTCCCTCCCCTCCCTCCCTCCCACCCTCCCCTCCCTCCCTCCCTCCCCACACCCTCCCCTCCCCTCCCTCCCTCCCCACACCCTCCCCTCCCCTCCTCCCCACACCCTCCCCTCCCTCCCTCCCCACACCCTCCCCTCCCTCCCTCCCCTCCCTCCCCACACCCTCCCCTCCCTCCCCACACCCTCCCCTCCCTCCCCACACCCTCCCCACACCCTCCCCTCCCTCCCTCCCCCACACCCTCCCCTCCCTCCTCCCTCCCCACACCCTCCCCTCCCTCCCTCCCTCCCCACACCCTCCCCTCCCTCCCTCCCTCCCCACACCCTCCCCTCCCTCCCCACACCCTCCCCTCCCTCCCCACACCCTCCCCTCCCTCCCCACACCCTCCCCTCCCTCCCCACACCCTCCCCTCCCTCCCTCCCTCCCCACACCCTCCCCTCCCTCCCTCCCTCCCCACACCCCTCCCCTCCCTCCCTCCCCACACCCTCCCCTCCCTCCCTCCCCACACCCTCCCCTCCCTCCCTCCCCACACCCTCCCCTCCCTCCCTCCCCACACCCTCCCCTCCCTCCCTCCCCACACCCTCCCTCCCCTCCCTCCCTCCCCACACCCTCCCCTCCCTCCCTCCCCACACCCTCCCCACACCCTCCCCTCCCTCCCTCCCCTCCCTCCCCTCCCCACACCCTCCCCTCCCTCCCCACACCCTCCCCTCCCTCCCCACACCCTCCCCACACCCTCCCCTCCCTCCCCACACCCTCCCCACACCCTCCCCACACCCTCCCCTCCCTCCCTCCCCACACCCTCCCCCTCCCTCCCCTCCCCACACCCTCCCCTCCCTCCCTCCCCCACACCCTCCCCTCCCCTCTCCTCAAGCAAGCTCCAACTGGTTTGTCCCACATCCCCTCCTCTCTGATCAGAGGGATGTTCCTTTGCCCCGTTAAGGGTGTGTTATAAATGGAAGTTCATGTGTCTGGCTGAACAGAAAATGAGCAGCAGGAGCAGATTCAATTGGTTTTGTGTTGATTAATGCAACAGGCAACAAATTAACAATTGATTTATTGTTGGAAACTGAATTAAAAGCTGATCGGATCTTTTCAGGCTGGTTGCTGCACAATTCATTTATCTTGTAAGTGATGCAATTATGCACAAGTTCAACTCATTATCTCAAGCAGTTGCCCAAGGAATTACTCCGACCAGGGGTGTAATCTGATTAACTCTCCCTAACGATGCACCGCTCTGTGGCGGGTGGGACCCCACCACCATGTTTCCTTGCTGATGTCTCCTGGTGCTGGGGACAAGAGCTCCCTGCGTCCTAGACTTAGAGAGGGCTAAGGAGGGGTGGGGGGGTATCACCCCAGAGCAGGGACAGAGTGCCAGACAGTTTACAGCGATGCAAGCTTGAGGGGAGTCCCTTCAGCCCACAGAGACTGTACTGGCCACCAGTCACCCATTCATAAACACAGGAGATTCTGCAGGTGCTGGAACTCACAAAATGGTGGAGGAACTCAGCAGGTCAGGCAGCATCTGTGGAAATGAATAAACAGCTGATGTTTCAGGCCAAAACCTTTCATCAGACCCGTCTTTGCCTAGTATCACTTTATGGACATACAATCAATCTAAGTATATATGTAATCAATCTATGTATCAATATATGTATACAATCTAGGTATGAATCTATGTTCAGTGACGGAGCAAGTGAAGTTGTTTAAAGTTATCCCCATTGGTTCAGGAGCCTGATGGGTGAGGGGTAAGAACTATTCCTGAACCTGGAGATGTGAGTCCGGAGGTTCCTGTATCTTCTTCCTGGTGGCAGTAGTGAGAAGAGAACATGTCCTGAATGGTGGGGGTCCTTGATGATGGATGCTGCTTTCATGCAATAGCAGGAAAAGATCTACAATTTTTTTACAAAAGATTTACAGGTAGCAAGGGCTTTACCTGTGATGGACTAGACTGTTTCCTCAACTTCTTGTTTTTCGTTCCTCTAGTGCCCAGAACTCTCTCAGTCTTTGTTTCACCACCCCTATGGGTAGAGAATTGCAAAGGTTCACATCCCTCCTATTGTCAGTCCCAAGTGATGTTCCCTATCTTGAAAGGCAGATCCCAGAGGCAGAGTCAGAGTGGGCACCCAGAGACTTTCCTGCAGGAGGAGAATGGCTGATACCAGGGAGCACAATTTTAAGATGAGTGGAGGAAGGTGTAGGGGAGATGACAGAGAAAGAGATTGGCAGATGCGTGGAATTCCCTGCTAGGGGTGTGGTAGAGGCAGTTACATTAGGGGCATGTAAAAGTTTCTAGGGCAGTACAGGGATGATAGGAAAATGAAGGTAGGTTAAAAGGTCATCATAACATCATGGGTCAAAGGTTATCCAGCCAGGGAAATGTTGTTTGTGCATCGACACTGCCCGGCCCTGAATCTACCCTACCCAGTCTTGCCTGGCCCTTCCCAACCCTGAATTTACCCTGCTCGGCCCTGAATTTACCCTGCTCAACCCTGCCCAGCCTAGAATCTACTCTGAATCTACCCAACCCAGCCCCGCCCGACCCTGCCCTACCCTGCATTACACTATCCCACCCAGCCCAGGAGGATATGGTGCTTCTCAGTGAGATTATTATTCAAAACACTGAAGACTAGAGATTTGGGTTGACTGAACCCCAGTAATCCAGCAGATAACCTGGTGAATCTGCAGACATACCCACATTGGGTGAGGAGAATGGAACTGGGTGGATACAGTCAGACCACAAGACCCTAACACATAGGAGCAGAATGAGGCCATTCAGCCCATCAAGTCTGCTCTGCCATTCCACCAAGGCTGATTTATTATCCCTCTCAACCCCCTTCACCCTGACTAAACAAGAACCTATCAACCTTTGCCTTACGTGTACCAAATGACCTGGCCTGCACTGGTCCATGGCAGTGAATTCCACAGATTCACCACCATCTGGCTAAAGAAACTTTTCCTCATCTCTGTTCTAGACGAGCATCCCTCAGTTCGGAGGCTGTGCCCTCTGGTGCTACACTCACCCACTGCTGTCAGTTCTGAGATTTGGGTTCAGGTTTCTGTGTTTATTGACTCCCATGATTCATTTTAATACACTCACGGACGGCAGCACACATTCTGGCCCTCCTGTGCAGCAGTGCAAGACAAACGACAACAAAACAGGCCCCTTCCCTACACTCCCATCCACCCAGTCACACACGGACTGGCCACAGACTCTCAGACTCGTAAACATCAGGCTTCCGGTGTCCAGCCTCTGGACCGGACTCCTCTGCCTTCTGGGCTCGCTCGCCCATGGGCAATGACGTTCAGGCCTCTACCTCCAGACTCACTGACTTTGCTCTTGAATGTTTGGGCCAGTGCTCCCACTGAGGCCCTGTGTAATGGCAGCTAGACTTTATCATACATTCTTCTTACAGTAAAGGCCAGTGTTGAGCTTGTGGTCCTTCCTTGTGCTCTACCTATGTGTCAGACATGGATAAACCAGTTCATCTGAACATCCCATTTCCCAGGCCCCAGTCATTAAACAATCTGTTTGGTTCAAAAAGGGATATCCTGGAATTTTCCTACTGCTCCATTGACCCTGTTGCTGCCCCCATCTTTTCTCTATTCTGTGTCGGCTTGCAGAATACTGCAGAGTACAGGCCCTTCGGCCCACAATGTTGTGCCAACCTACTCTAAGATCAGCCTAACCCTTCCCTCCCACATAGCCCTCATTTTAATCATGCATGTGCCCATCTAATGGTCTCTTAATGTATCTGCCTCTACCACCTCCCCTGCCAGGGTCTATCCTGCACCCATTACTCTGTGTAAAAAATCCTACCGCTGACACCCTCTAATCACCTTATAAAATTATATCCTCTGCCCTGGGAAAGTGTCTCTGGCTGTCTACTCAATTTATATCTCTTATCATCTTTTATACCTCTATTAAGTCACCTGTCATCCTCCTTCGCTCCAAAGAAAAAAACCCTGGATTGTTCAACCTGTCCTCATAAGACATGTTCTCTAATCCTGGTAAATCTCCTCTGCACCCTCTCTAAAGCTCCATTGCTCTTGAACGCAATCCCCCAACTAATGAAGGTCAACATATCATGAGTCTTCTTAACCAGCCCATCAATTTACACAGCAACTCTGAAGAATCTGTGACCCCAAGATTCTTGAGTTTCTGCACACTGCTACGAAAGCTGCCAATATCCCTATACTCTACCTTCTAAAGTGAATCATTTCACACTTCACACACCAGAGAAAATCTGCAGATGTTGGAGGGTCAAGCGTCACACTGAAAATGCTGGAGGAACCCAGCAGGAGATTCTGGGTTGTTGGTACAGTCACAGCCAAACTGAGGAGCACCTGTTTAGCCCAGTTCTCCTTTTTCTCTGTTAACCCCTCTCAGCCCTCACTGGTAGTTCTCTCCCCACCTCCAGGTGCATTCACCCTTTTGGAGGGCTCTGTGGAGCACCCTGTTGAAACATTCTGAAAATCCAAGTTCACCCATCCACAGTCTACTCCTCTCCTCCCATCTTAGGAGCATCTTCAAGAATCTTCAGTACATTTCTCTAACATGATTTCCCTTCAGTAAATCCATGTTGACTTTGTTCTGAGATATTAATTTCATTCAAGTATCTGGATATCTTAAAGTTCAAAGTAAATTTATGGCCATAGTATATACATGTTCAAAGTTTCAATGGTTCATTTATTATCAAAGAATACAATTCTGAAATTCTTCAATTCTTCGGAAAGCCATGAAACCAAGAAAGGAAAAAAAGAAAGGCAGCACGATTATCAACCCCAAAGTCCTACCTTCCCGTGGAAAAAAATGAGCAAAAACAGGTGAGGCATTTCAACCCCCAAATCCCCCTCCCCACACAAAAAATACCGAGAAGATTGGGCAAAAAGAACAGAATATAAAAACTGAAATTAGAGCTTATAGTCCAAAGTCCACATCCAAAATGCAGAAGAAACTTGAACAATATTCGCCGGGTCCAGGGGCAACAGTAGGCTCTCCCCTCTCCAGTACAGAGCATCTGATCAAAAGACAGGCAGCCAGTGCTCACCCTCTGCATTCACTTCAATCTGCCTTGTCACTTTAATCAGTGAACAATGGGAGCTTTAACTTGTGACATAGAGCCAAACATCCTGCAGCCTGCCAGCTACCAGGTTCATGCACACTGCCTCCCAGAATCCTCTCGGAACACCCAAATTATCTCCAAACTTGATGCTTCAATCGCCTTGTTGCTTCAGTTGATGAACAATGGAAGCTGTAGTTGGTGAAATGGGGTCAAAGATTGGCTTGTGTGCATCCTGCAGCCTTCTCACCACGAGGTTCAGTCACATTGCTTCTGCCTCCCAGAATCCTCTCAGAGACTATAGAGTGCTGGAGCACCCAAACGATCTCCAAACAGCGGAGCACGGGATTCAGCAGTTCCAGAATTACATTCAAGAGGAGAAACTAATGTAAAGGACATAAAAGAAGTGAAAAAGATGGTTTCATAATCTGTTCAGATGATGCCAACCAAAGGAGCATTGTAACATATGCACCATCTTGAACAGAATTTACAATCTATTTTGCAGCTATTAACAGGAAAATTAAGAAATGCAATAGGATTTATGAACATCTCTACGTAAACAAAGACTAAGAAACAACAAATGTGCAAAAGAATTTGCAAACTGTGCAAACAAAAAAAATCTTGAAAACATGAGTTGTAAAGTCCTTGAAAGTGAGTCAGTAGGTTGTAGCATCAGTTCAGAGTTGAGGTGAATGAATTTATCCACGCTGGTTCAGGAGCCTGATGGTTGAAGGGTAATAACTGTTCCTGAACCTAAGGTTCCTGTACCTCCTGTCTGATGGTGGCAGTGAGAAGAGAGCGTGTACCATATGGTGGAGGTCCTTGATGATGGATACCGTTTCCTGTGGTACAGAGAGGAACATCTCTCCCTCTGTGGCCATGTGACAGAGTTTGACTGTGGCAGAATTCTGCTAAAACAGCACCTCAGAAAGTAAATATAGATCAGTTAAACAAAGTTAGCAACAGCTTTGTTGAGTGTTTTGAGCAATTTTCCATGGAGCACAGAGGTTAAATCTGTTTGTTCGACCTTGGGGAGAGCACAATACAGGTGTTCCAGCAAGAACCCCTCCCAACCATCCAGCAATCTATTTGACCCCCTCGGACAAGAGGCAAGAGGTACCATAGCATTACGAGTAGAGCTGTTAGGAAGGAAAATGGCTTCTTCCCCTAGGCTGTAAGAAATCCCTGCCACCACTTGGATCTCATTTGACATGATGCACCAGTAGCGTTATACTGTATACTTTTTAATTTGTGTCATAAATGCACCTTATTATTTGTTAATTTACTTGTGATAATATTGTCATAAGACCATAAAATATTGGAGCAGAATTAGGCCATTTGGCCCATCAAGTCCTCTTTGCCATTTCATCATGGCTGATCCAATTTTCCTCTCAGCCTCAATCTTCTGCCTTCTCTTTGTAAGCCTTCATGTTCTGACCAATCAAGAATCTATCAGCCTCTGCCTTGAATGTACATAAAGACTTGGCCTCTCACAGTTACCTGTGGCAAAGAATTCCACAGGTTCCATATTCTGTGACTAAGGAGATCCCTCCTCATCTCCGCTCCAAAAGGACGCCCCTCTATTCTAAGGCTATATCCTCTGGTCTTAGAATATCTTATCATCCTGTCCACATCACTCCATCAAGGCCTTTCACTATTTGATAGGTTTCAATTAGGTCACCCCCTCATTTCTCTGAATTCTAGTGAATACAAGCCCGAAACCATCAAACACTCTTCATATGACAAACCATTCATTCCTGGAATCATTTTCATGAATCTCCTTTGAACCTTCTCCGGTTTCAGCACATCCTTTCTAAGATAAAGGGCCCAAAACTGCTCACAGTACTCCATGAGGCCTCACCAGTGCTTTATAAAGTCTAACATTACATTTATATTTAGCTTTTATATTCTAATCCTCTTCAAATGAATGCTAACACTACATTTGTCTTCCTTACCACTGACTCAACCTGCAAATTAATCTTTAGGGAATCCTACACAAGGATTCCCAAGTCCCTTTGGACCTCAGTTTTTTTGTATTTTCTCTCAATTTAGAAAATAGTCAACCTTTTCACTTCTTCTACCAAAGTACATGACCATACACTTCCTGACAATGTATTCTATCTGACACTTCTTTGCCCATTCTCCTAATCTGTCTAAGTCCTTCTGAAACTTCTCTACTTCCTCAGAACTACCTGCCTTTCCAGCATCCTTCATATTGCCTGCAAACTTTGCAACAAAGCCATCAATTCCATCATCCAAAGCATTGACATAAAAAAGATCAGTCCAATACAAACTACAGTGGAGCACCACTAATCACCAGCAGCCAACTGAAAGGACTCTCCTTATTCCTACTCTTTGCCTCCTGCCAATCAGCCACTGCTTTATCCATGCTAGAATCTTTCCTGTAATACCACGGGCTTGTAGTTTTTTAAGCAGCCTCATGAGTGGCACCTAGTCAAAGGCCTTCTGAAAATCTAAGTACACGACATCAACCGGTTCTCCTTTGTCTATCCTGTTAGTTATTTCTTTAAAGAATTCCACAGATTTGTCAGGCAAGATTTTCCCTTGAGGAAACCATGCTGACTACGGCCTATTTTACCATGTGCCTCCAAGTACCCTGAGACCTCGTCCTTAATAATCGACTCCAACATCTTCCCCACCACTGAAGTCAGACTAACTAGCCTATAGTTTCCTTCCTTCTGCCTCTCTCTCTTCATGAAGAGTGAAGTGACATTTGCAATTTTTCAGTCTTCCAGAACCATTCCAGAATCTAGTGATTCTTAAAAGATCATTACTAATGCCTTTACATGGCATTACATGGTGATACTTACCTTTTGATTCCTAATTTTGTCCGAGGTCTTACCAACATTTGCCTCTATAACCTCTCCTCTTAACTTTCTGGCACTCTGGTTCCCATCTCTCTGCAACTCTAGTTTCAACCCCACTGTGCAGTACTAACAAACCTTCCTGCTGGGATATTAGCTTCTCTCCAGTTCAGGTGCAAACCGTCCCTTTTGTACAGGTTCCACCTTCCCTGGAAGAGAACCCGATGATCTAAAAATCTTATGCACTTCCTCCTACACCAACTCCTTAGTCACATATTAAATTCTGTAATCTCCCTAGTTTTGGTCTCGCTAGCACGTGGCACAGGTAGCAATCCTGAGATCACAATCCTGGAGATTCTGTCCTTTAACTCAACACCTAACTCCCAAAACTCTCTATGCAGAACCTCGTCATTCATCCTACCCATGCCATTGGTACCTTCAGGTTGTTTGTCCTCCCACTTAAGGATGCTGAGGACTCGATCCGAAATATTCCGGACCCTGGCACCCAGGAGGCAACATATCATTCGGGAATCTTGTTCTCTCCCACAGAACTTCCGGTCCGTTCCTCTAAACAATGAATCCCCTTTCACCCCTGTGTACCTCTTGTCCCCATTTCCCTTCTGAGTCAGAGGCAGACAGTGCCAGAAACCCAAATTTCTCTGACAGGTCATCCCCCAGCAATATCCAAAATGATATACCTGTTGTTGAGGGGGATGGCCACAGGGTACTGTGCACTGGCTCCTTAACCCCTTTCCCCTTCCTGGCTGTCACCCAGTTTTCCGTGTCCTGCACCTTGGGTGTAATTACCTCTCTATATGTCACCCCATATTACTCTATGTTATGTGTGTGCGTTCCATGCACTGTGTTGTGCACCTTGGTCTGGAGACATATGGTTTTGTTTGTTTGGCTGTATACATGTATGTGGTTAAATGACTGTAAACTTGAACTTGAAGGGTAAACAGGGATTACTCGCTACGAAAAGCTGAGATGTACTTTCAGTGATACAGAGGATGTGCTCCAAGGGCAATTACTACCTGGAGCAGCCTGGTAATGAGAAGTCAAAGGTCCAAACATTGGGGATCCTTGGCAGGTCAGCTGGTATTGTTGAAGAAAAGCATCTAATTTGTAAGACTGTTGGCCATTCGGAGTTGAAGACAAAGAATTCAGAACTCAGAGTGAACAAGAGGAGAGTGTCAGGCTGGAATGCCAGAGGGAATGGATGACACCGGAAGTCAGTAGAATTGAGTGATGGGGTACTGGTATTGGACGAGACAGAAGTCTATATATGTCTTTGTGTGTCTGTGTGTGTTAGTGTGTGGTTAGAGTGTATCTGTGTGTATGTAAATGTCAGTATGTCTAAGTCCAACTGTGTGGTGTGTGTAACTATGTGTCTGTGCATTTGGTGTGTTTACAGTGTGTATGTTTGTAGTGAGTGTGCAATGTGTGTGTGGGGCTCAGTCACCATGAGCCCAGCATGATTCTCTCTCTCACACACCCACATGCAAGATGCATGTGCATCTGTGTACAGAGTAAGTGTGTGTGAGTGTGTGGATCACGTTGGTGACTGAGCCTGTTTGGACTCACTGTGCAGAGTCACTCATGCACTGAGCACAGTGGGAGAGCTGTTCACAAAGAGAGGGGGGAAGAGTCAGGAGTGAGACCCAGGCAACTCCGGATTCTGCCTCACCCCCCCCCCACCCCATCTGTCACTGCTCCGTGCACTACCCGCACAGTAATTGTTAAATTAATTGGCTTAATTGCAGGCTTTTAATTTGTAGATTGCTGGTTGTGGTTTGAGTGGAAGTGATTTCACTGTCAACACTAATTAAAGTAATCAGTTGTTTTGATTGGAGCAGTCATACCTGTCAAACCAGTGCAGCAGCTCAGTGGAGTGTGTATGTCAGAGTGTGGTGCAGATGTGCTAGGGGCAGCCCGCGAGTATTGCCCGCTCCTGCTGCCAACGTGACATACACACAGTTCACTAACCTGCCTGCTCCTGGTGCCAACGTGACATACACACAGTTCACTAACCCGCCTGCTCCTGGTGCCAACGTGACATATGCACAGTCCACTAACCCGCCTGCTCCTGGTGCCAACGTGACATACACACAGTTCAGTAACCCGCCTGCTCCTGGTGCCAACGTGACATACACACAGTTCACTAACCCGCCTGCTCCTGGTGCCAACGTGACATACACACAGTCCACTAACCCGCCTGCTCCTGGTGCCAACGTGACATACACACAGTTCGCTAACCCACCTGCTCCTGGTGCCAACGTGACATACGCACAGTCCGCTAACCCGCCTGCTCCTGGTGCCAACGTGACATACACACAGTTCACTAACCCGCCTGCTCCTGGTGCCAACGTGACATACACACAGTCCACTAACCCGCCTGCTCCTGGTGCCAATGTGACATACACACAGTTCACTAACCCGCCTGCTCCTGGTGCCAACGTGACATACACACAGTTCACTAACCCGCCTGCTCCTGGTGCCAACGTGACATACACACAGTTCACTAACCCGCCTGCTCCTGGTGCCAACGTGACATACACACAATTCACTAACCCGCCTGCTCCTGGTGCCAATGTGACATACACACAGTTCACTAACCCGCCTGCTCCTGGTGCCAACGTGACATACACACAGTCCACTAACCCGCCTGCTCCTGGTGCCAATGTGACATACACACAGTTCACTAACCCGCCTGCTCCTGGTGCCAACGTGACATACACACAGTTCACTAACCCGCCTGCTCCTGGTGCCAACGTGACATACACACATTCCACTAACCCGCCTGCTCCTGGTGCCAATGTGACATACACACAGTTCACTAACCCGCCTGCTCCTGGTGCCAACGTGACATACACACAGTTCACTAACCCGCCTGCTCCTGGTGCCAACGTGACATACACACAGTTCACTAACCCGACTGCTCCTGGTGCCAACGTGACATACACACAGTTCACTAACCTGCCTGCCTTTGGAACGTGGGGGGAGTCCACACAGTGTCAGAGCTGACGGAAAAACTGCTTACAGGCAGAGGCGGGAAATGAGCCCTGGAATGTGTTGTACTAACCACTATGCTACTCTGACTCCCCCTACATCCACCAGCTGAAACGTCCACGACCGCCAGTCTCCTTTGGAGAGTTGATGGGTGAAAGGTGGTTGAGTGCAGTGACGGTGGGTTTTGGGGAGAGTTGATGAGTGAGAGGGGGTTGAGTGCAGTGACGGTGGGTTTTGGGGAGAGTTGATGGGTGAGAGGGGGTTGAGTGCAGTGACGGTGGGTTTTGGGGAGGGTTGATGGGTGAGAGGGGTTGAGTGCAGTGACGGTGGGTTTTGGGGAGAGTTGATGGGTGAGGGGGTTGAGTGCAGTGACGGTGGGTTTTGGGGAGAGTTGATGGGTGAGAGGGGTTGAGTGCAGTGACGGTGGGTTTTGGGGAAGGTTGATGGGTGAGGGGGTTGAGTGCAATGACGGTGGGTTTTGGGGAAGGTTGGTGAGTGAGGGGGGGTGAGTGTAGTGACGGTGGGTTTTGGAGAAGGTTGATGGGTGAGGGGGTTGAGTGCAGTGACGGTGGGTTTTGGGGAGGGTTGATGGGTGAGAGGGGATTGAGTGCAGTGACGGTGGGTTTTGGGGAGAGTTGATGGGTGAGGGGGTTGAGTGCAGTGACGGTGGGTTTTGGGGAGAGTTGATGGGTGAGAGGGGGTTGAGTGCAGTGACGGTGGGTTTTGGGGAGAGTTGATGGGTGAGAGGGGGTTATTGCAGTGACGGTGGGTTTTGGGGAGGGTTTATAGATGAGGGGGGGTTGTGCAGTGACGGTGGGTTTTGGGCAGAGTTGATGAGTGAGGGGGTCATTGCAGTGACGGTGGGTTTTGGGGAGAGTTGATGGGTGAGGGGGTTGAGTGCAGTGACGGTGGGTTTTGGGGAGAGTTGATGGGTGAGAGGGGGTTGTGTGCAGTGACGGTGGGTTTTGAGGAGAGTTGATGGGTGAGAGGGGGTTGAGTGCAGTGACGGTGGGTTTTGGGGAGAGTTGATAAGTGAGAGGGGGTTGAGTGCAGTGACGGTGGGTTTTGTGGAAGGTTGATGAGTGAGAGGGGGTCATTGCAGTGACAGTGGGTTTTGGGGAAGGTTGATGGGTGAGAGGGGGTCATTGCAGTGACAGTGGGTTTTGGGGAGAGTTGATGGGTGAGAGGGGGTTGAGTGCAGTGACGGTGGGTTTTGGGGAGAGTTGATGGGTGAGAGGGGGTTGAGTGCAGTGACGGAGGGTTTTGGGGAGAGTTGATGGGTGAGAGGGGGTCATTGCAGTGACAGTAGATTTTGGGGAGGGTTGATGGGTGAGAGGGGGTTGAGTGCAGTGACGGTGGGTTTTGGGGAAGGTTGATGGGTGAGGGGGTTGAGTGCAGTGACGGTGGGTTTTGGGGAAGGTTGATGAGTGAGGGGGTTGAGTGCAGTGACGGTGGGTTTTGGGGAGAGTTGATGGGTGAGAGGGGGTTGAGTGCAGTGACGGTGGGTTTTGAGGAGAGTTGATGGGTGAGAGGGGGTTGAGTGCAGTGACGGAGGGTTTTGGGGAGAGTTGATGAGTGAGAGGGGGTTGAGTGCAGTGACGGTGGGTTTTGGGGAGAGTTGATGGGTGAGGGGGTTGAGTGCAGTGACGGAGGGTTTTGGGGAGAGTTGATGAGTGAGGGGGTCATTGCAGTGACAGTGGGTTTTGGGGAGAGTTGATGAGTGAGAGGGGGTTGAGTGCAGTGACGGTGGGTTTTGGGGAGAGTTGATGGGTGAGAGGGGGTTGAGTGCAGTGACGGTGGGTTTTGGGGAGAGTTGATGGGTGAGAGAGGGTTGAGTGCAGTGACGGTGGGTTTTGAGGAGGGTTGATGGGTGAGAGGGGGTTGAGTGCAGTGACGGTAGGTTTTGGGGAAGGTTGATGGGTGAGGGGGTTGAGTGCAGTGACGGTGGGTTTTGGGGAGAGTTGATGGGTGAGAGGGGGTTGAGTGCAGTGACGGTGGGTTTTGGGGAGAGTTGATGAGTGAGAGGGGGTTGAGTGCAGTGACGGTGGGTTTTGGGGAGAGTTGATGAGTGAGGGGGTCATTGCAGTGACGGTGGGTTTTGGGGAGAGTTGATGGGTGAGGGGGTTGAGTGCAGTGACGGTGGGTTTTGGGGAGAGTTGATGGGTGAGAGGGGGTTGAGTGCAGTGACGGTGGGTTTTGGGGAGGGTTGATGGATGAGAGGGGGTTGAGTGCAGTGACGGTGGGTTTTGAGGAGGGTTGATGGGTGAGAGGGGGTTGAGTGCAGTGACGGTAGGTTTTGGGGAAGGTTGATGGGTGAGGGGGTTGAGTGCAGTGACGGTGGGTTTTGGGGAGGGTTGGTGAGTGAGGGGGGTTGAGTGCAGTGACGGTGGGTTTTGGGGAGAGTTGATGGGTGAGAGGGGGTTGAGTGCAGTGACGGTGGGTTTTGGGGAGAGTTGATGGGTGAGAGGGGGTTGAGTGCAGTGACGGTGGGTTTTGGGGAGAGTTGATGGGTGAGGGGGTTGAGTGCAATGACGGTGGGTTTTGGGGAGGGTTGGTGAGTGAGGGGGGGTGAGTGTAGTGACGGTGGGTTTTGGAGAAGGTTGGTGAGTGAGGGGGGTTGAGTGCAGTGACGGTGGGTTTTGGAGAGAGTTGATGGGTGAGAGGGGGTCATTGCAGTGACAGTAGATTTTGGGGAGGGTTGATGAGTGAGAGGGGGTTGAGTGCAGTGACGGTGGGTTTTGGGGAGAGTTGATGAGTGAGGGGGGGTTGAGTGCAGTGACGGTGGGTTTTGGGGAGAGTTGATGGGTGAGAGGGGGTTGAGTGCAGTGACGGTGGGTTTTGGGGAAGGTTGATGAGTGAGAGGGGGTTGAGTGCAGTGACGGTGGGTTTTGTGGAAGGTTGATGGGTGAGAGGGGGTTGAGTGCAGTGACGGTGGGTTTTGGGGAAGGTTGATGGGTAAGAGGGGGTTGAGTGCAGTGACGGTGGGTTTTGGGGAAGGTTGATGAGTGAGAGGGGGTTGAGTGCAGTTGCCGTGGGTTTTGGGGAAGGTTGATGGGTGAGAGGGGGTTGAGTGCAGTGACGGTGGGTTTTGGGGAAGGTTGATGGGTGAGAGGGGGTTGAGTGCAGTGACGGTGGGTTTTGGGGAAGGTTGATGGGTGAGAGGGGGTTGAGTGCAGTGACGGTGGGTTTTGGGGAGAGTGATGGGTGAGGGGGTTGAGTGCAGTGACGGTGGGTTTTGGGGAGAGTTGATGGGTGAGGGGGTTGAGTGCAGTGACGGTGGGTTTTGGGGAAGGTTGATGGGTGAGAGGGGGTTGAGTGCAGTGACGGTGGGTTTTGGGGAGAGTTGATGGGTGAGGGGGGGTTGAGTGCAGTGACGGTGGGTTTTGGGGAGGGTTGATGGGTGAGAGGGGGTTGAGTGCAGTGACGGTGGGTTTTGGGGAAGGTTGATGGGTGAGGGGGTTGAGTGCAGTGACGGAGGGTTTTGGGGAGAGTTGATGAGTGAGGGGGTCATTGCAGTGACGGTGGGTTTTGTGGAAGGTTGATGGGTGAGAGGGGGTTGAGTGCAGTGACGGTGGGTTTTGGGGAAGGTTGATGGGTGAGAGGGGGTTGAGTGCAGTGACGGTGGGTTTTGGGGAGAGTTGATGGGTGAGAGGGGGTTGAGTGCAGTGACGGTGGGTTTTGGGGAAGGTTGATGAGTGAGAGGGGGTTGAGTGCAGTGACGGTGGGTTTTGGGGAAGGTTGGGTAAGAGGGGGTTGAGTGCAGTGACAGTGGGTTTTGGGGAAGGTTGATGGGTGAGAGGGGGTTGAGTGCAGTGACGGTGGGTTTTGGGGAGAGTTGATGAGTGAGAGGGGGTTGAGTGCAGTGACGGTGGGTTTTGGGGAGAGTTGATGGGTAAGAGGGGGTTGAGTGCAGTGACGGTGGGTTTTGGGGAAGGTTGATGGGTGAGAGGGGGTTGAGTGCAGTGACGGTGGGTTTTGGGGAAGGTTGATGGGTGAGAGGGGGTTGAGTGCAGTGACGGTGGGTTTTGGGGAAGGTTGATGGGTGAGAGGGGGTTGAGTGCAGTGACGGTGGGTTTTGGGGAAGGTTGATGGGTGAGAGGGGGTTGAGTGCAGTGACGGTGGGTTTTGGGGAAGGTTGATGGGTGAGAGGGGGTTGAGTGCAGTGACGGTGGGTTTTGGGGAAGGTTGATGGGTGAGAGGGGGTTGAGTGCAGTGACGGTGGGTTTTGGGGAGAGTTGATGAGTGAGAGGGGGTTGAGTGCAGTGACGGTGGGTTTTGGGGAGAGTTGATGGGTGAGAGGGGGTTGAGTGCAGTGACGGTGGGTTTTGGGGAAGGTTGATGGGTAAGAGGGGGTTGAGTGCAGTGGCGGTGGGTTTTGGAGGGAGTTGCAAAGTATCTGCCTAGTATTTTACAGAGGTGTACATTGCACAGTTCAATCAGTGCACCGTGTGAAGAGCTGACAGGCAGTCGGGGAGAGCAGCTGGTTGTGCAGGGCAGATCTCATTGGCACTGTTGACCTCATGGCATCAGTCGAGTTGGCCCGAAGAAGCTGAAAGTCCATCCTTCCTTATCTACTCCACATACCACCCAGCCCCAGGTGACTCCTGTTGGCCAGTGGACCGATGGGACACACACAGGATTGTGATAGGGGTAGCCGGTCCAATTTCCCAGGGCACATTCCATCCTCCCAGACTTAACTCCAAGGGGATGGACTTCCCTGTCAGGTTCTTACTCTCTCTATGGCAAGTATCAGACCAGGTACACCACCCCAACACCACAGTGTGTCCCTCCCTCTCACAGCAGTCTGCACTTACTCACACCAGAGTGGAAAATCACTGCCCCTCTGGACACACACAAGTACAGATACCTGGATACACATGCTCTAGGAAATGGGCCACGTGTGTGCCAGACAGGGACTGTGGAATATCGTTCAGATGCAGATTAGGAGTTTTCAGCAGTAACTTCACTGCACAATCTCAAGGTTATGCAGTGAATTTGTTAGGGCCATCGACATTAGCCAGTGCTCCCAATCTGGCCTTCTGATGAGACACGACAAAATTACCCACCTGACCTCACCTATCACCTTCCCTCCCCCCCCCCGACCTCACCCTTCACCTTCCCTCCCCACTGACCAACTTCCGTCCCCACCTGACCTCACCTATCACCTTCCCTTCCCCCTGACCTCACCTATCACCTTCCCTCCCCCCCGACCTCACCCATCACCTTCCCTCCCCCCCGACCTCACCCTTCACCTTCCCTCCCCACTGACCAACTTCCGTCCCCACCTGACCTCACCTATCACCTTCCCTTCCCCCTGACCTCACCTATCACCTTCCCTCCCCCCCAACCTCACCCATCACCTTCCCTCCCCCCCGACCTCACACTTCACCTTCCCTCCCCGCCTGACCTCACCTATCACCTCCCCTCCCCACCTGACCTCACCCATCACCTTCCCTCCCCACCTGACCTCACCTATCACCTCCCCTCCCCACCTGACCTCACCCATCACCTTCCCTCCCCCCCAACCTCACCCATCACCTTCCCTCCCCACCTGACTTCACCCATCACCTTCCCTCCCCACTGACCAACTTCCCTCCCCACCTGACCTCACCCATCACCTCCCCTCCCCACCTGACCTCACCTATCACCTCCCCTCCCCACCTGACCTCACCCATCACCTCCCCTCCCCACCTGACCTCACCCATCACCTTCCCTCCCCACCTGACCTCACCCATCACCTTCCCTCCCCACCAGACCTCACCCATCACCTCCCCTCCCCACCTGACATCACCCATCACCTCCCCTCCCCACCTGACCTCACCTATCACCTTCCCTCCCCACCTGACCTCACCCATCACCTTCCCTCCCCACCTGACCTCACCCATCACCTCCCCTCCCCCCCGACCTCACCCATCACCTTCCCTCCCCACCAGACCTCACCCATCACCTCCCCTCCCCACCTGACCTCACCTATCACCTTCCCTCCCCCCCGACCTCACCCATCACCTTCCCTCCCCACCAGACCTCACCCATCACCTCCCCTCCCCACCTGACCTCACCCTTCACCTTCCCTCCCCACTGACCAACTTCCCTCCCCACCTGACCTCACCCATCACCTTCCCTCCCCACCTGACCTCACCCTTCACCTTCCCTCCCCCCGACCTCACCCATCACCTTCCCTCCCCACTGGCCAACTTCCCTCCCCACCTGACCTCACCTATCACCTTCCCTCCCCATCATTTTATTTTTTTGGCATTTTCCTCCTTTGCTGTCCTGAAGTGTCTCAGCTCAAAATATTGACTGTTTAGTCGTTTCCATGGATGCCGCCCGACCCCAAAGCTTCTCCAGCATTTTGTGGGGTTGCTTTACATAGATCGGAGCCAGGAACGGGCCAAGAACTTCATGAAGGATCAACCTTCCTGCTAATGGACTGTCTGTCCCACGTCCATCAGGGAAGAGGCTACGTAGCATCCACACCAGGACCACCAGACTCAAAAACAGTCACTTACCGCAAGCAATAAGGCTGATCAAAACCTCCACCCATTAATCCATCCCTCCACACTCCCAACTACCAATATTTTATCATTTCCTGTCAGAGTCATCTTATGTGCAGACACTCCTGTGTCTAGCGTCACTTTATAGACATACAATCAATCGATGTATATAAGCTATCTTACACATTTATATCTATTGTGTTCTTGATCTTATTGGGTTTTTTTTTGCTTTATCAGATCTGGGGTAACAATTATTCTGTTTTCCTTTATATTTGTATACAGCAAATTATATTAAACAATTTTGATATTTTGAATTGGTGGAGATGGTTAAATAGCTGGCAGGTAAAGAATGGGGTGATAGTGAGGAATGGAGGAGCTGAGGCCAGCATTGATCAGCCATTACAATACAATACTCCTGCTTCCGTGTTCTTGTGTTCAAAGCAAAGGGCATCGGGCAGGTAAGATCCTCATCTGTGCAAATTGCTACTGTGTGATAATAATGGCTTATTTACACTTCTTCATCAGTAAAAACATTCAGTCTAATCTTCATGAAATTAAATACAATTGTAGTTCCATTAAGAATGAAATATTAATCATTAATTTGTCTAGATCTCGTCTAAATGTTAATGTGCCTCATTAAAGTGTGGGCTGATCCTGGTGTTGAGCATGGTGTACTGTGAGGCCAAAGGGCATTTTGGAATGAGAGACGTGGTGATCAGCTCAGCCCCTGAACCGAATGGGACCCTGTACACCACCAACACAGCGGCAGAGGCCTGTGCCAAAATGCATTGAGAGTGAATGGGGAGGGATTGTGTACAATGTGATCTGGTACCAGAGGTGAATGGGGAAGGATAGTGTACAATGGGATCCAGTACTGGAAGTGAATGGGAGGGATTGTGGACAATGAGATCCGGTACTGGAAGTGAATGGGAGGGATTGTGTACAATGGGATCTGGTACCAGAGGTGAATGGGGAAGGATAGTGTACAATGGGATCCAGTACTGAAATGAATGGGGAGGGATTGTGGGCAATGGGATCCAGTACTGGAAGTGAATGGGGAGAGATTGTGGACAATGGGATCTGGTACTGGAAGTGAATGGCAGGGATTGTGGACAATGGGATCCAGAACTGGAAGTGAATGGAGGGGCTTGAGGACAATGGGATCCAGTACTGGAATGAATGGGGAGGGATTATGTACAATGTGATCCGGTACCGCAGGTGAATGGGGAAGGATAGTGTACAATGGGATCCAGTACTGGAAGTGAATGGGAGGGATTGTGGACAATGAGATCCGGTACTGGAAGTGAATGGGAGGGATTGTGGACAATGGGATCTGGTACTGGAAGTGAATGGGAGGGATTGTGGGCAATGGGATCTGGTACCAGAGATGAATGGGGAAGGATAGTGTACAATGGGATCCAGTACTGAAATGAATGGGGAGGGATTGTGGGCAATGGGATCCAGTACTGGAAGTGAATGGGGAGAGATTGTGGACAATGGGATCTGGTACTGGAAGTGAATGGGAGGGATTGTGGGCAATGGGATCTGGTACCAGAGGTGAATGGGGAAGGATAGTGTACAATGGGATCCAGTACTGAAATGAATGGAGAGGGATTGTGGGCAATGGGATCCAGTACTGGAAGTGAATGGGGAGAGATTGTGGACAATGGGATCTGGTACTGGAAGTGAATGGGAGGCATTGTGGACAATGGGGTCCAGTACTTGAATGAATGGGAGGGATTGTGAACAATGGGATCCAGTACTGGAATGAATGGGGAAGGATAGTGTACAATGGGATCAGGTATTGGAAGTGAATGGGAGGGATTGTGGACAATGGGATCAGGTATTGGAAGTGAATGGGAGGGATTGTGGACAATGGGATCTGGTACTGGAAGTGAATGGGGGGGATTGTGGGCAATGGGATCTGTTACTGGAATGAATGGGAGGATTGTGGACAATGGGATCCAGTACTGGAAGTGAATGGTGGGATTGTGGACAATTGGATCTGGTACTGGAAGTGAATGGCAGGGATTGTGGACAATGGGATCCAGTACTGGAAGTGAATGGAGGGGCTTGAGGACAATGGGATCCAGTACTGGAATGAATGGGGAGGGATTATGTACAATGTGATCCAGTACCGGAGGTGAATGGGGAAGGATAGTGTACAATGGGATCCAGTACTGGAAGTGAATGGGGGGGATTGTGTACAATAGGATCCAGTATTGGAGTTGAATGGGGGGGTGGTGAGCAATGAGATGCAGTGCTGGAATGAATGGGGAGGGATTGTGGGCAACGGGATCCAGTAGTGGAATGAATGGGGAGGGATTGTGGGCAATGGGATCTGGTAGTGGAAGTGAATAGGGAGGGATTGTGGACAATGGGATCCAGTACTGAAGTGAATGGGGAGGGATTGTGGACAATGGGATCCAGTACTGGATGTGAATGGGAGGCATTGTGGACAATGGGGTCCAGTACTTGAATGAATGGGAGGGATTGTGAACAATGGGATCCAGTACTGGAATGAATGGGGAAGGATAGTGTACAATGGGATCAGGTATTGGAAGTGAATGGGGGAGGGATTGTGGACAATGGGATCTGGTACTGGAAGTGAATGGGGGGGATTGTGGGCAATGGGATCTGGTACAGGAATGAATGGGGAGGGGTTGTGGACAATGGGATCCAGTACTGGATGTGAATGGGGAGGGATTGTGGACGTTGGGATCCAGTACTGGAAGTGAATGGCGAGGGGTTGTGGACAATGGGATCCAGTACTGGATGTGAATGGGGAGGGATTTTGGACAATGGGATCCAGTACTGGAAGTGAATGTGGAGAGATTGTGGACAATGGGATCCGGTACTGGAAGTGAATGGGAGGGATTGTGGACAATGGGGTCTTGTACTGGAAGTGAATGGGGGGGGGATTGTGGACAATGAGATCTGGTACTGTAAGTGAATGGGAAGGATTGTGGACAATGGGTCCCAGTACTGGAATGAATGGGGAAGGATTGTGAACAATGGGATCTGGTACTTGAAGTGAATGGGAGGGATTTTGTACAATGGGATCCATTGCTGGAATTGGATGGGGGGGATTGTGGACAATGGGATCCAGTATTGGAATTGAATGGGGGGATTGTGTACAATGGGATCTAGTACTGGTAGTCAATGGGGGGGGTGTACAATGGGATCCAGTACTGGAATTGGATGGGGGGGGATTGTGTACAATGGGTACCAGTACTGGAAGTGAATGGGAGGGATTGTGGGCAAAGGGATCTGGTACCGGAGGTGAATGGGGTAGCATAGTGTACAATGGGATCCAGTATTGGAAGTGAGTGGGGGTGGGATTGTGGACAATGGGATCTGGTACAGGAAGTGAATGGGAGGGATTGTGGACAATGGGATCCAGTACTGGAATGAATGGGGAAGGATTGTGAACAATGGGATCTGGTACTGGACGTGAATGGGAGGGATTGTGTACGATGGGATCCAGTAATGGAATGAATGGGGAGGGATTGCGGACAGTGGGATCTGGTACTGGAAGTGAATGGGAGGGATTGTGTACAATGGGATCCAGTACTGGAAGTGAATGGGGGGGTTGTGGACAATGGGATCCAGTTCAGGAAGGAATGAGGAGGGATTGTGGACAATGGGATCTGGTACTGGAATGAATGGGAGGGATAGTGTACAATGTGATCCAGTACTGGAAGTGAATGGGGGGGATTGTGGACAATGGGATCCAGTACTGGAATGAATGAGGAGGGATTGTGGACTTTGGGATCCAGTTCTGGAAGTGAATGGGGGGGTGTACAATGGGATCCATTACTGGAATTGGATGGGGGGATTGTGTACAATGGGATCCAGTACTGGAAGTCAATGGGGGTGGTGTACAATGGGATCCAGTACTGGAATTGGATGGGGGTGATTGTGTACAATGGGTACCAGTACTGGAAGTGATTGGGAGGGATTGTGGGCAATGGGATCTGGTACTGGAAGTGAATGGGAGGGATTGTGTACAATGGGATCCAGTACTGGAAGTGAATGGGAGGGATTGTGGACAATGGGATCCAGTACTGGAATGAATGGGGAGGGATTGTGGATGATGGGATCCAGTACTGGAAGTGAATGGGAGGGATTGTGGACAATGGGATCTGGTACTGGAAGTGAACGGGAGGGATTGTGGGCAATGGGATCTGGTACCAGAGGTGAATGGGGAAGGATAGTGTACAATGGGATCCAGTACTGAAATGAATGGGGAGGGATTGTGGGCAATGGGATCCAGTACTGGAAGTGAATGGGGGGAGATTGTGGACAATGGGATCTGGTACTGGAAGTGAATGGGAGGGATTGTGGGCAATGGGATCTGGTACCAGAGGTGAATGGGGAAGGATAGTGTACAATGGGATCCAGTACTGAAATGAATGGAGAGGGATTGTGGGCAATGGCATCCAGTACTGGAAGTGAATGGGGAGAGATTGTGGACAATGGGATCTGGTACTGGAAGTGAATGGGAGGCATTGTGGACAATGGGGTCCAGTACTTGAATGAATGGGAGGGATTGTGAACAATGGGATCCAGTACTGGAATGAATGGGGAAGGATAGTGTACAATGGGATCAGGTATTGGAAGTGAATGGGAGGGATTGTGGACAATGGGATCAGGTATTGGAAGTGAATGGGAGGGATTGTGGACAATGGGATCTGGTACTGGAAGTGAATGGGGGGGGATTGTGGGCAATGGGATCTGTTACTGGAATGAATGGGAGGATTGTGGACAATGGGATCCAGTACTGGAAGTGAATGGGGGGATTGTGGACAATTGGATCTGGTACTGGAAGTGAATGGCAGGGATTGTGGACAATGGGATCCAGTACTGGAAGTGAATGGAGGGGCTTGAGGACAATGGGATCCAGTACTGGAATGAATGGGGAGGGATTATGTACAATGTGATCCAGTACCGGAGGTGAATGGGGAAGGATAGTGTACAATGGGATCCAGTACTGGAAGTGAATGGGGGGGATTGTGTACAATAGGATCCAGTATTGGAGTTGAATGGGGGGGATGGTGAGCAATGAGATGCAGTGCTGGAATGAATGGGGAGGGATTGTGGGCAATGGGATCCAGTAGTGGAATGAATGGGGAGGGATTGTGGGCAATGGGATCTGGTAGTGGAAGTGAATAGGGAGGGATTGTGGACAATGGGATCCAGTACTGAAGTGAATGGGGAGGGATTGTGGACAATGGGATCCAGTACTGGATGTGAATGGGAGGCATTGTGGACAATGGGGTCCAGTACTTGAATGAATGGGAGGGATTGTGAACAATGGGATCCAGTACTGGAATGAATGGGGAAGGATAGTGTACAATGGGATCAGGTATTGGAAGTGAATGGGAAGGATTGTGGACAATGGGTCCCAGTACTGGAATGAATGGGGAAGGATTGTGAACAATGGGATCTGGTACTTGAAGTGAATGGGAGGGATTTTGTACAATGGGATCCATTGCTGGAATTGGATGGGGGGGATTGTGGACAATGGGATCCAGTATTGGAATTGAATGGGGGGATTGTGTACAATGGGATCTAGTACTGGTAGTCAATGGGGGGGGTGTACAATGGGATCCAGTACTGGAATTGGATGGGGGGGATTGTGTACAATGGGTACCAGTACTGGAAGTGAATGGGAGGGATTGTGGGCAAAGGGATCTGGTACCGGAGGTGAATGGGGTAGCATAGTGTACAATGGGATCCAGTATTGGAAGTGAGTGGGGGTGGGATTGTGGACAATGGGATCTGGTACAGGAAGTGAATGGGAGGGATTGTGGACAATGGGATCCAGTACTGGAATGAATGGGGAAGGATTGTGAACAATGGGATCTGGTACTGGACGTGAATGGGAGGGATTGTGTACGATGGGATCCAGTAATGGAATGAATGGGGAGGGATTGCGGACAGTGGGATCTGGTACTGGAAGTGAATGGGAGGGATTGTGTACAATGGGATCCAGTACTGGAAGTGAATGGGGGGGTTGTGGACAATGGGATCCAGTTCAGGAAGGAATGAGGAGGGATTGTGGACAATGGGATCTGGTACTGGAATGAATGGGAGGGATAGTGTACAATGTGATCCAGTACTGGAAGTGAATGGGGGGGATTGTGGACAATGGGATCCAGTACTGGAATGAATGAGGAGGGATTGTGGACTTTGGGATCCAGTTCTGGAAGTGAATGGGGGGGTGTACAATGGGATCCATTACTGGAATTGGATGGGGGGATTGTGTACAATGGGATCCAGTACTGGAAGTCAATGGGGGTGGTGTACAATGGGATCCAGTACTGGAATTGGATGGGGGTGATTGTGTACAATGGGTACCAGTACTGGAAGTGATTGGGAGGGATTGTGGGCAATGGGATCTGGTACTGGAAGTGAATGGGAGGGATTGTGTACAATGGGATCCAGTACTGGAAGTGAATGGGAGGGATTGTGGACAATGGGATCCAGTACTGGAATGAATGGGGAGGGATTGTGGATGATGGGATCCAGTACTGGAAGTGAATGGGAGGGATTGTGGACAATGGGATCTGGTACTGGAAGTGAACGGGAGGGATTGTGGGCAATGGGATCTGGTACCAGAGGTGAATGGGGAAGGATAGTGTACAATGGGATCCAGTACTGAAATGAATGGGGAGGGATTGTGGGCAATGGGATCCAGTACTGGAAGTGAATGGGGAGAGATTGTGGACAATGGGATCTGGTACTGGAAGTGAATGGGAGGGATTGTGGGCAATGGGATCTGGTACCAGAGGTGAATGGGGAAGGATAGTGTACAATGGGATCCAGTACTGAAATGAATGGAGAGGGATTGTGGGCAATGGCATCCAGTACTGGAAGTGAATGGGGAGAGATTGTGGACAATGGGATCTGGTACTGGAAGTGAATGGGAGGCATTGTGGACAATGGGGTCCAGTACTTGAATGAATGGGAGGGATTGTGAACAATGGGATCCAGTACTGGAATGAATGGGGAAGGATAGTGTACAATGGGATCAGGTATTGGAAGTGAATGGGAGGGATTGTGGACAATGGGATCAGGTATTGGAAGTGAATGGGAGGGATTGTGGACAATGGGATCTGGTACTGGAAGTGAATGGGGGGGGATTGTGGGCAATGGGATCTGTTACTGGAATGAATGGGAGGATTGTGGACAATGGGATCCAGTACTGGAAGTGAATGGGGGGATTGTGGACAATTGGATCTGGTACTGGAAGTGAATGGCAGGGATTGTGGACAATGGGATCCAGTACTGGAAGTGAATGGAGGGGCTTGAGGACAATGGGATCCAGTACTGGAATGAATGGGGAGGGATTATGTACAATGTGATCCAGTACCGGAGGTGAATGGGGAAGGATAGTGTACAATGGGATCCAGTACTGGAAGTGAATGGGGGGGATTGTGTACAATAGGATCCAGTATTGGAGTTGAATGGGGGGGATGGTGAGCAATGAGATGCAGTGCTGGAATGAATGGGGAGGGATTGTGGGCAACGGGATCCAGTAGTGGAATGAATGGGGAGGGATTGTGGGCAATGGGATCTGGTAGTGGAAGTGAATAGGGAGGGATTGTGGACAATGGGATCCAGTACTGAAGTGAATGGGGAGGGATTGTGGACAATGGGATCCAGTACTGGATGTGAATGGGAGGCATTGTAGACAATGGGGTCCAGTACTTGAATGAATGGGAGGGATTGTGAACAATGGGATCCAGTACTGGAATGAATGGGGAAGGATAGTGTACAATGGGATCAGGTATTGGAAGTGAATGGGGGAGGGATTGTGGACAATGGGATCTGGTACTGGAAGTGAATGGGGGGGATTGTGGGCAATGGGATCTGGTACAGGAATGAATGGGGAGGGGTTGTGGACAATGGGATCCAGTACTGGATGTGAATGGGGAGGGATTGTGGACGTTGGGATCCAGTACTGGAAGTGAATGGCGAGGGGTTGTGGACAATGGGATCCAGTACTGGATGTGAATGGGGAGGGATTGTGGACAATGGGATCCAGTACTGGAAGTGAATGTGGAGAGATTGTGGACAATGGGATCCGGTACTGGAAGTGAATGGGAGGGATTGTGGACAATGGGGTCTTGTACTGGAAGTGAATGGGGGGGGGGGATTGTGGACAATGAGATCTGGTACTGTAAGTGAATGGGAAGGATTGTGGACAATGGGTCCCAGTACTGGAATGAATGGGGAAGGATTGTGAACAATGGGATCTGGTACTTGAAGTGAATGGGAGGGATTTTGTACAATGGGATCCATTGCTGGAATTGGATGGGGGGGATTGTGGACAATGGGATCCAGTATTGGAATTGAATGGGGGGATTGTGTACAATGGGATCTAGTACTGGTAGTCAATGGGGGGGGTGTACAATGGGATCCAGTACTGGAATTGGATGGGGGGGGATTGTGTACAATGGGTACCAGTACTGGAAGTGAATGGGAGGGATTGTGGGCAAAGGGATCTGGTACCGGAGGTGAATGGGGTAGCATAGTGTACAATGGGATCCAGTATTGGAAGTGAATGGGGGTGGGATTGTGGACAATGGGATCTGGTACAGGAAGTGAATGGGAGGGATTGTGGACAATGGGATCCAGTACTGGAATGAATGGGGAAGGATTGTGAACAATGGGATCTGGTACTGGACGTGAATGGGAGGGATTGTGTACGATGGGATCCAGTAATGGAATGAATGGGGAGGGATTGCGGACAGTGGGATCTAGTACTGGAAGTGAATGGGAGGGATTGTGTACAATGGGATCCAGTACTGGAAGTGAATGGGGGGGCTGTGGACAATGGGATCCAGTTCAGGAAGGAATGAGGAGGGATTGTGGACAATGGGATCTGGTACTGGAATGAATGGGAGGGATAGTGTACAATGTGATCCAGTACTGGAAGTGAATGGGGGGGATTGTGGACAATGGGATCCAGTACTGGAATGAATGAGGAGGGATTGTGGACTTTGGGATCCAGTTCTGGAAGTGAATGGGGGGGGTGTACAATGGGATCCATTACTGGAATTGGATGGGGGGATTGTGTACAATGGGATCCAGTACTGGAAGTCAATGGGGGTGGTGTACAATGGGATCCAGTACTGGAATTGGATGGGGGTGATTGTGTACAATGGGTACCAGTACTGGAAGTGATTGGGAGGGATTGTGGGCAATGGGATCTGGTACTGGAAGTGAATGGGAGGGATTGTGTACAATGGGATCCCGTACTGGAAGTGAATGGGAGGGATTGTGGACAATGGGATCCAGTACTGGAATGAATGGGGAGGGATTGTGGATGATGGGATCCAGTACTGGAAGTGAATGGGAGGGATTGTGGACAATGGGATCTGGTACTGGAATGAATGGGGAAGGATTGTGTACAATGGGATCCAGTACTGGAAGTGAATGGGAGGGATTGTGGACAATGTGGTCTTGTACTGGAAGTGAATGGGAGGGATTGTGGGCAATGGGATCTGGTACCGGAGGTGAATGGGGTAGCATAGTGTACAATGGGATCCAGTATTGGAAGTGAATGGGGGGGGATTGTGGACAATGGGATCTGGTACAGGAAGTGAATGGGAGGGATTGTGGACAATGGGATCCAGTACTGGAATGAATGGGGAAGGATTGTGAACAATGGGATCTGGTACTGGACGTGAATGGGAGGGATTGTGTACGATGGGATCCAGTAATGGAATGAATGGGGAGGGATTGCGGACAGTGGGATCTGGTACTGGACGTGAATGGGAGGGATTGTGTACGATGGGATCCAGTAATGGAATGAATGGGGAGGGATTGCGGACAGTGGGATCTGGGACTGGAAGTGAATGGGAGGGATTGTGTACAATGGGATCCAGTACTGGAAGTGAATGGGGGGGTTGTGGACAATGGGATCCAGTTCAGGAAGGAATGAGGAGGGATTGTGGACAATGGGATCTGGTACTGGAATGAATGGGAGGGATAGTGTACAATGTGATCCAGTACTGGAAGTGAATGGGGGGGATTGTGGACAATGGGATCCAGTACTGGAATGAATGAGGAGGGATTGTGGACTTTGGGATCCAGTTCTGGAAGTGAATGGGGGGTGTACAATGGGATCCATTACTGGAATTGGATGGGGGGGATTGTGTACAATGGGATCCAGTACTGGAAGTCAATGGGGGTGGTGTACAATGGGATCCAGTACTGGAATTGGATGGGGGGGATTGTGTACAATGGGATCCAGTGCTGGAAGTCAATGGGGGTGGTGTACAATGGGATCCAGTGCTGGAATTGGATGGGGGCGATTGTGTACAATGGGTACCAGTACTGGAAGTGAATGGGAGGGATTGTGGGCAATGGGATCTGGTACTGGAAGTGAATGGGAGGGATTGTGTACAATGGGATCCAGTACTGGAAGTCAATGGGGGTGGTGTACAATGGGATCCAGTACTGGAATTGGATGGGGGTGATTGTGTACAATGGGTACCAGTACTGGAAGTGAATGGGAGGGATTGTGGGCAATGGGATCTGGTACCGGAGGTGAATGGGGTAGCATAGTGTACAATGGGATCCAGTATTGGAAGTGAATGGGGGGGATTGTGGACAATGGGATCTGGTACAGGAAGTGAATGGGAGGGATTGTGGACAATGGGATCCAGTACTGGAATGAATGGGGAAGGATTGTGAACAATGGGATCTGGTACTGGACGTGAATGGGAGGGATTGTGTACGATGGGATCCAGTAATGGAATGAATGGGGAGGGATTGCGGACAGTGGGATCTGGTACTGGAAGTGAATGGGAGGGATTGTGTACAATGGGATCCAGTACTGGAAGTGAATGGGGGGGTTGTGGACAATGGGATCCAGTTCAGGAAGGAATGAGGAGGGATTGTGGACAATGGGATCTGGTACTGGAATGAATGGGAGGGATAGTGTACAATGTGATCCAGTACTGGAAGTGAATGGGGGGGATTGTGGACAATGGGATCCAGTACTGGAATGAATGAGGAGGGATTGTGGACTTTGGGATCCAGTTCTGGAAGCCAATGGGGGTGGTGTACAATGGGATCCAGTGCTGGAATTGGATGGGGGCGATTGTGTACAATGGGTACCAGTACTGGAAGTGAATGGGAGGGATTGTGGGCAATGGGATCTGGTACTGGAAGTGAATGGGAGGGATTGTGTACAATGGGATCCAGTACTGGAAGTGAATGGGAGGGATTGTGGACAATGGGATCTGGTACTGGAATGAATGGGGAAGGATTGTGTACAATGAGATCCAGTACTGGAAGTCAATGGGGGTGGTGTACAATGGGATCCAGTACTGGAATTGGATGGGGGGGATTGTGTACAATGGGATCCAGTGCTGGAAGTCAATGGGGGTGGTGTACAATGGGATCCAGTGCTGGAATTGGATGGGGGCGATTGTGTACAATGGGTACCAGTACTGGAAGTGATTGGGAGGGATTGTGGGCAATGGGATCTGGTACTGGAAGTGAATGGGAGGGATTGTGTACAATGGGATCCAGTACTGGAAGTGAATGGGAGGGATTGTGGACAATGTGATCCAGTACTGGAAGTGAATGGGAGGGATTGTGGGCAATGGGATCTGGTACCGGAGGTGAATGGGGTAGCATAGTGTACAATGGGATCCAGTATTGGAAGTGAATGGGGGGGGATTGTGGACAATGGGATCTGGTACAGGAAGTGAATGGGAGGGATTGTGGACAATGGGATCCAGTACTGGAATGAATGGGGAAGGATTGTGAACAATGGGATCTGGTACTGGACGTGAATGGGAGGGATTGTGTACGATGGGATCCAGTAATGGAATGAATGGGGAGGGATTGCGGACAGTGGGATCTGGTACTGGACGTGAATGGGAGGGATTGTGTACGATGGGATCCAGTAATGGAATGAATGGGGAGGGATTGCGGACAGTGGGATCTGGTACTGGAAGTGAATGGGAGGGATTGTGTACAATGGGATCCAGTACTGGAAGTGAATGGGGGGGTTGTGGACAATGGGATCCAGTTCAGGAAGGAATGAGGAGGGATTGTGGACAATGGGATCTGGTACTGGAATGAATGGGAGGGATAGTGTACAATGTGATCCAGTACTGGAAGTGAATGGGAGGGATTGTGTACAATAGGATCCAGTATTGGAGTTGAATGGGGGGGATGGTGAGCAATGAGATGCAGTGCTGGAATGAATGGGGAGGGATTGTGGGCAACGGGATCCAGTAGTGGAATGAATGGGGAGGGATTGTGGGCAATGGGATCTGGTAGTGGAAGTGAATAGGGAGGGATTGTGGACAATGGGATCCAGTACTGAAGTGAATGGGGAGGGATTGTGGACAATGGGATCCAGTACTGGATGTGAATGGGAGGCATTGTGGACAATGGGGTCCAGTACTTGAATGAATGGGAGGGATTGTGAACAATGGGTTCCAGTACTGGAATGAATGGGGAAGGATAGTGTACAATGGGATCAGGTATTGGAAGTGAATGGGGGAGGGATTGTGGACAATGGGATCTGGTACTGGAAGTGAATGGGGGGGATTGTGGGCAATGGGATCTGGTACAGGAATGAATGGGGAGGGGTTGTGGACAATGGGATCCAGTACTGGATGTGAATGGGGAGGGATTGTGGACGTTGGGATCCAGTACTGGAAGTGAATGGCGAGGGGTTGTGGACAATGGGATCCAGTACTGGATGTGAATGGGGAGGGATTTTGGACAATGGGATCCAGTACTGGAAGTGAATGTGGAGAGATTGTGGACAATGGGATCCGGTACTGGAAGTGAATGGGAGGGATTGTGGACAATGGGGTCTTGTACTGGAAGTGAATGGGGGGGGGGATTGTGGACAATGAGATCTGGTACTGTAAGTGAATGGGAAGGATTGTGGACAATGGGTCCCAGTACTGGAATGAATGGGGAAGGATTGTGAACAATGGGATCTGGTACTGGACGTGAATGGGAGGGATTGTGTACGATGGGATCCAGTAATGGAATGAATGGGGAGGGATTGCGGACAGTGGGATCTGGTACTGGAAGTGAATGGGAGGGATTGTGTACAATGGGATCCAGTACTGGAAGTGAATGGGGGGGTTGTGGACAATGGGATCCAGTTCAGGAAGGAATGAGGAGGGATTGTGGACAATGGGATCTGGTACTGGAATGAATGGGAGGGATAATGTACTATGTGATCCAGTACTGGAAGTGAATGGGGGGGATTGTGGACAATGGGATCCAGTACTGGAATGAATGAGGAGGGATTGTGGACTTTGGGATCCAGTTCTGGAAGTGAATGGGGGGGTGTACAATGGGATCCATTACTGGAATTGGATGGGGGGATTGTGTACAATGGGATCCAGTACTGGAAGTCAATGGGGGTGGTGTACAATGGGATCCAGTACTGGAATTGGATGGGGGTGATTGTGTACAATGGGTACCAGTACTGGAAGTGATTGGGAGGGATTGTGGGCAATGGGATCTGGTACTGGAAGTGAATGGGAGGGATTGTGTACAATGGGATCCCGTACTGGAAGTGAATGGGAGGGATTGTGGACAATGGGATCCAGTACTGGAATGAATGGGGAGGGATTGTGGATGATGGGATCCTGTACTGGAAGTGAATGGGAGGGATTGTGGACAATGGGATCTGGTACTGGAATGAATGGGGAAGGATTGTGTACAATGGGATCCAGTACTGGAAGTGAATGGGAGGGATTGTGGACAATGTGGTCTTGTACTGGAAGTGAACGGGAGGGATTGTGGGCAATGGGATCTGGTACCGGAGGTGAATGGGGTAGCATAGTGTACAATGGGATCCAGTATTGGAAGTGAATGGGGGGGGATTGTGGACAATGGGATCTGGTACAGGAAGTGAATGGGAGGGATTGTGGACAATGGGATCCAGTACTGGAATGAATGGGGAAGGATTGTGAACAATGGGATCTGGTACTGGACGTGAATGGGAGGGATTGTGTACGATGGGATCCAGTAATGGAATGAATGGGGAGGGATTGCGGACAGTGGGATCTGGTACTGGACGTGAATGGGAGGGATTGTGTACGATGGGATCCAGTAATGGAATGAATGGGGAGGGATTGCGGACAGTGGGATCTGGTACTGGAAGTGAATGGGAGGGATTGTGTACAATGGGATCCAGTACTGGAAGTGAATGGGGGGGTTGTGGACAATGGGATCCAGTTCAGGAAGGAATGAGGAGGGATTGTGGACAATGGGATCTGGTACTGGAATGAATGGGAGGGATAGTGTACAATGTGATCCAGTACTGGAAGTGAATGGGGGGGATTGTGGACAATGGGATCCAGTACTGGAATGAATGAGGAGGGATTGTGGACTTTGGGATCCAGTTCTGGAAGTGAATGGGGGGTGTACAATGGGATCCATTACTGGAATTGGATGGGGGGGATTGTGTACAATGGGATCCAGTACTGGAAGTCAATGGGGGTGGTGTACAATGGGATCCAGTACTGGAATTGGATGGGGGGGATTGTGTACAATGGGATCCAGTGCTGGAAGTCAATGGGGGTGGTGTACAATGGGATCCAGTGCTGGAATTGGATGGGGGCGATTGTGTACAATGGGTACCAGTACTGGAAGTGAATGGGAGGGATTGTGGGCAATGGGATCTGGTACTGGAAGTGAATGGGAGGGATTGTGTACAATGGGATCCAGTACTGGAAGTCAATGGGGGTGGTGTACAATGGGATCCAGTACTGGAATTGGATGGGGGTGATTGTGTACAATGGGTACCAGTACTGGAAGTGAATGGGAGGGATTGTGGGCAATGGGATCTGGTACCGGAGGTGAATGGGGTAGCATAGTGTACAATGGGATCCAGTATTGGAAGTGAATGGGGGGGATTGTGGACAATGGGATCTGGTACAGGAAGTGAATGGGAGGGATTGTGGACAATGGGATCCAGTACTGGAATGAATGGGGAAGGATTGTGAACAATGGGATCTGGTACTGGACGTGAATGGGAGGGATTGTGTACGATGGGATCCAGTAATGGAATGAATGGGGAGGGATTGCGGACAGTGGGATCTGGTACTGGAAGTGAATGGGAGGGATTGTGTACAATGGGATCCAGTACTGGAAGTGAATGGGGGGGTTGTGGACAATGGGATCCAGTTCAGGAAGGAATGAGGAGGGATTGTGGACAATGGGATCTGGTACTGGAATGAATGGGAGGGATAGTGTACAATGTGATCCAGTACTGGAAGTGAATGGGGGGGATTGTGGACAATGGGATCCAGTACTGGAATGAATGAGGAGGGATTGTGGACTTTGGGATCCAGTTCTGGAAGCCAATGGGGGTGGTGTACAATGGGATCCAGTGCTGGAATTGGATGGGGGCGATTGTGTACAATGGGTACCAGTACTGGAAGTGAATGGGAGGGATTGTGGGCAATGGGATCTGGTACTGGAAGTGAATGGGAGGGATTGTGTACAATGGGATCCAGTACTGGAAGTGAATGGGAGGGATTGTGGACAATGGGATCTGGTACTGGAATGAATGGGGAAGGATTGTGTACAATGAGATCCAGTACTGGAAGTCAATGGGGGTGGTGTACAATGGGATCCAGTACTGGAATTGGATGGGGGGGATTGTGTACAATGGGATCCAGTGCTGGAAGTCAATGGGGGTGGTGTACAATGGGATCCAGTGCTGGAATTGGATGGGGGCGATTGTGTACAATGGGTACCAGTACTGGAAGTGATTGGGAGGGATTGTGGGCAATGGGATCTGGTACTGGAAGTGAATGGGAGGGATTGTGTACAATGGGATCCAGTACTGGAAGTGAATGGGAGGGATTGTGGACAATGTGATCCAGTACTGGAAGTGAATGGGAGGGATTGTGGGCAATGGGATCTGGTACCGGAGGTGAATGGGGTAGCATAGTGTACAATGGGATCCAGTATTGGAAGTGAATGGGGGGGGATTGTGGACAATGGGATCTGGTACAGGAAGTGAATGGGAGGGATTGTGGACAATGGGATCCAGTACTGGAATGAATGGGGAAGGATTGTGAACAATGGGATCTGGTACTGGACGTGAATGGGAGGGATTGTGTACGATGGGATCCAGTAATGGAATGAATGGGGAGGGATTGCGGACAGTGGGATCTGGTACTGGACGTGAATGGGAGGGATTGTGTACGATGGGATCCAGTAATGGAATGAATGGGGAGGGATTGCGGACAGTGGGATCTGGTACTGGAAGTGAATGGGAGGGATTGTGTACAATGGGATCCAGTACTGGAAGTGAATGGGGGGGTTGTGGACAATGGGATCCAGTTCAGGAAGGAATGAGGAGGGATTGTGGACAATGGGATCTGGTACTGGAATGAATGGGAGGGATAGTGTACAATGTGATCCAGTACTGGAAGTGAATGGGAGGGATTGTGTACAATAGGATCCAGTATTGGAGTTGAATGGGGGGGATGGTGAGCAATGAGATGCAGTGCTGGAATGAATGGGGAGGGATTGTGGGCAACGGGATCCAGTAGTGGAATGAATGGGGAGGGATTGTGGGCAATGGGATCTGGTAGTGGAAGTGAATAGGGAGGGATTGTGGACAATGGGATCCAGTACTGAAGTGAATGGGGAGGGATTGTGGACAATGGGATCCAGTACTGGATGTGAATGGGAGGCATTGTGGACAATGGGGTCCAGTACTTGAATGAATGGGAGGGATTGTGAACAATGGGTTCCAGTACTGGAATGAATGGGGAAGGATAGTGTACAATGGGATCAGGTATTGGAAGTGAATGGGGGAGGGATTGTGGACAATGGGATCTGGTACTGGAAGTGAATGGGGGGGATTGTGGGCAATGGGATCTGGTACAGGAATGAATGGGGAGGGGTTGTGGACAATGGGATCCAGTACTGGATGTGAATGGGGAGGGATTGTGGACGTTGGGATCCAGTACTGGAAGTGAATGGCGAGGGGTTGTGGACAATGGGATCCAGTACTGGATGTGAATGGGGAGGGATTTTGGACAATGGGATCCAGTACTGGAAGTGAATGTGGAGAGATTGTGGACAATGGGATCCGGTACTGGAAGTGAATGGGAGGGATTGTGGACAATGGGGTCTTGTACTGGAAGTGAATGGGGGGGGGGATTGTGGACAATGAGATCTGGTACTGTAAGTGAATGGGAAGGATTGTGGACAATGGGTCCCAGTACTGGAATGAATGGGGAAGGATTGTGAACAATGGGATCTGGTACTGGACGTGAATGGGAGGGATTGTGTACGATGGGATCCAGTAATGGAATGAATGGGGAGGGATTGCGGACAGTGGGATCTGGTACTGGAAGTGAATGGGAGGGATTGTGTACAATGGGATCCAGTACTGGAAGTGAATGGGGGGGTTGTGGACAATGGGATCCAGTTCAGGAAGGAATGAGGAGGGATTGTGGACAATGGGATCTGGTACTGGAATGAATGGGAGGGATAATGTACTATGTGATCCAGTACTGGAAGTGAATGGGGGGGATTGTGGACAATGGGATCCAGTACTGGAATGAATGAGGAGGGATTGTGGACTTTGGGATCCAGTTCTGGAAGTGAATGGGGGGGTGTACAATGGGATCCATTACTGGAATTGGATGGGGGGATTGTGTACAATGGGATCCAGTACTGGAAGTCAATGGGGGTGGTGTACAATGGGATCCAGTACTGGAATTGGATGGGGGTGATTGTGTACAATGGGTACCAGTACTGGAAGTGATTGGGAGGGATTGTGGGCAATGGGATCTGGTACTGGAAGTGAATGGGAGGGATTGTGTACAATGGGATCCCGTACTGGAAGTGAATGGGAGGGATTGTGGACAATGGGATCCAGTACTGGAATGAATGGGGAGGGATTGTGGATGATGGGATCCTGTACTGGAAGTGAATGGGAGGGATTGTGGACAATGGGATCTGGTACTGGAATGAATGGGGAAGGATTGTGTACAATGGGATCCAGTACTGGAAGTGAATGGGAGGGATTGTGGACAATGTGGTCTTGTACTGGAAGTGAACGGGAGGGATTGTGGGCAATGGGATCTGGTACCGGAGGTGAATGGGGTAGCATAGTGTACAATGGGATCCAGTATTGGAAGTGAATGGGGGGGGATTGTGGACAATGGGATCTGGTACAGGAAGTGAATGGGAGGGATTGTGGACAATGGGATCCAGTACTGGAATGAATGGGGAAGGATTGTGAACAATGGGATCTGGTACTGGACGTGAATGGGAGGGATTGTGTACGATGGGATCCAGTAATGGAATGAATGGGGAGGGATTGCGGACAGTGGGATCTGGTACTGGACGTGAATGGGAGGGATTGTGTACGATGGGATCCAGTAATGGAATGAATGGGGAGGGATTGCGGACAGTGGGATCTGGTACTGGAAGTGAATGGGAGGGATTGTGTACAATGGGATCCAGTACTGGAAGTGAATGGGGGGGTTGTGGACAATGGGATCCAGTTCAGGAAGGAATGAGGAGGGATTGTGGACAATGGGATCTGGTACTGGAATGAATGGGAGGGATAGTGTACAATGTGATCCAGTACTGGAAGTGAATGGGGGGGATTGTGGACAATGGGATCCAGTACTGGAATGAATGAGGAGGGATTGTGGACTTTGGGATCCAGTTCTGGAAGTGAATGGGGGGTGTACAATGGGATCCATTACTGGAATTGGATGGGGGGGATTGTGTACAATGGGATCCAGTACTGGAAGTCAATGGGGGTGGTGTACAATGGGATCCAGTACTGGAATTGGATGGGGGGGATTGTGTACAATGGGATCCAGTGCTGGAAGTCAATGGGGGTGGTGTACAATGGGATCCAGTGCTGGAATTGGATGGGGGCGATTGTGTACAATGGGTACCAGTACTGGAAGTGAATGGGAGGGATTGTGGGCAATGGGATCTGGTACTGGAAGTGAATGGGAGGGATTGTGTACAATGGGATCCAGTACTGGAAGTCAATGGGGGTGGTGTACAATGGGATCCAGTACTGGAATTGGATGGGGGTGATTGTGTACAATGGGTACCAGTACTGGAAGTGAATGGGAGGGATTGTGGGCAATGGGATCTGGTACCGGAGGTGAATGGGGTAGCATAGTGTACAATGGGATCCAGTATTGGAAGTGAATGGGGGGGGATTGTGGACAATGGGATCTGGTACAGGAAGGGAATGGGAGGGATTGTGGACAATGGGATCCAGTACTGGAATGAATGGGGAAGGATTGTGAACAATGGGATCTGGTACTGGACGTGAATGGGAGGGATTGTGTACGATGGGATCCAGTAATGGAATGAATGGGGAGGGATTGCGGACAGTGGGATCTGGTACTGGAAGTGAATGGGAGGGATTGTGTACAATGGGATCCAGTACTGGAAGTGAATGGGGGGGTTGTGGACAATGGGATCCAGTTCAGGAAGGAATGAGGAGGGATTTTGGACAATGGGATCTGGTACTGGAATGAATGGGAGGGATAGTGTACAATGTGATCCAGTACTGGAAGTGAATGGGGGGGGATTGTGGACAATGGGATCCAGTACTGGAATGAATGAGGAGGGATTGTGGACTTTGGGATCCAGTTCTGGAAGTCAATGGGGGTGGTGTACAATGGGATCCAGTGCTGGAATTGGATGGGGGCGATTGTGTACAATGGGTACCAGTACTGGAAGTGAATGGGAGGGATTGTGGGCAATGGGATCTGGTACTGGAAGTGAATGGGAGGGATTGTGTACAATGGGATCCAGTACTGGAAGTGAATGGGAGGGATTGTGGACAATGGGATCTGGTACTGGAATGAATGGGGAAGGATTGTGTACAATGGGATCCAGTACTGGAAGTGAATGGGAGGGATTGTGTACAATGGGATCCAGTACTGGAAGTCAATGGGGGTGGTGTACAATGGGATCCAGTACTGGAATTGGATGGGGGGGATTGTGTACAATGGGATCCAGTGCTGGAAGTCAATGGGGGTGGTGTACAATGGGATCCAGTGCCGGAATTGGATGGGGGCGATTGTGTACAATGTGTACCAGTACTGGAAGTGATTGGGAGGGATTGTGGGCAATGGGATCTGGTACTGGAAGTGAATGGGAGGGATTGTGTACAATGGGATCCAGTACTGGAAGTGAATGGGAGGGATTGTGGACAATGGGATCCAGTACTGGAATGAATGGGGAGGGATTGTGGATGATGGGATCCAGTACTGGAAGTGAATGGGAGGGATTGTGGACAATGGGATCTGGTACTGGAATGAATGGGGAAGGATTGTGTACAATGGGATCCAGTACTGGAAGTGAATGGGAGGGATTGTGGACAATGTGGTCTTGTACTGGAAGTGAATGGGAGGGATTGTGGGCAATGGGATCTGGTACCGGAGGTGAATGGGGTAGCATAGTGTACAATGGGATCCAGTATTGGAAGTGAATGGGGAGGGATTGTGGACAATGGGATCTGGTACTGGAATGAATGGGGAAGGATTGTGTACAATGGGATCCAGTACTGGAATGAATGGGGAAGGATTGTGAACAATGGGATCTGGTACTGGACGTGAATGGGGGGGATTGTGTACGATGGGATCCAGTAATGGAATGAATGGGGAGGGATTGCGGACAGTGGGATCTGGTACTGGAAGTGAATGGGAGGGATTGTGTACAATGGGATCCAGTACTGGAAGTGAATGGGGGGGTTGTGGACAATGGGATCCAGTTCAGGAAGGAATGAGGAGGGATTGTGGACAATGGGATCTGGTACTGGAATGAATGGGAGGGATAGTGTACAATGTGATCCAGTACTGGAAGTGAATGGGGGGGATTGTGGACAATGGGATCCAGTACTGGAATGAATGAGGAGGGATTGTGGACTTTGGGATCCAGTTCTGGAAGTCAATGGGGGTGGTGTACAATGGGATCCAGTGCTGGAATTGGATGGGGGCGATTGTGTACAATGGGTACCAGTACTGGAAGTGAATGGGGGGGGTTGTGGGCAATGGGATCTGGTACTGGAAGTGAATGGGAGGGATTGTGTACAATGGGATCCAGTACTGGAAGTGAATGGGAGGGATTGTGGACAATGGGATCCAGTACTGGAATCAATGGGGAGGGATAGTGTGCAGTGTGATCCAGTACTAGAAGTGAATGGGGGGGGATTGTGTACAATGGGATCCAGTACTGGAAGTCAATGGGGGTGGTGTACAATGGGATCCAGTACTGGAATTGGATGGGGGGGATTGTGTACAATGGGTACCAGTACTGGAAGTGATTGGGTGGGATTGTGGGCAATGGGATCTGGTACTGGAAGTGAATGGGAGGGATTGTGTACAATGGGATCCAGTACTGGAAGTGAATGGGAGGGATTGTGGACAATGGGATCCAGTACTGGAATGAATGGGGAAGGATTATGAACAATGGGATCTGCTACTGGAAGCGAATGCGGAGGGATTGCGGACAGTGGGATCTGGTACTGGAAGTGAATGGGAGGGATTGCGTACAATGGGATCCAGTACTGGAAGTGAATGGGGGGGGGATTGTGGACAATGGGATCCAGTACTGGAAGTGAATGTGGAGAGATTGTGGACAATGGGATCCAGTACTGGAATGAATGGGGAAGGATTATGAACAATGGGATCTGCTACTGGAAGCGAATGCGGAGGGATTGCGGACAGTGGGATCTGGTACTGGAAGTGAATGGGAGGGATTGCGTACAATGGGATCCAGTACACGAAGGAATGAGGAGGGATTGTGGACAATGGGAACTGATTCTGGAATGAATGGGAGGGATTGTGGACATTGGGATCCAGTACTGGAATGAATGTGGAGGGATTGTGGGCAATGGGATCTGGTACTGGAAGTGAATGGAGAGGGATTGCGGACAATGGGATCCATTACTGGAATTGGATGGGGGGGATTGTGTACAATGGGATCCAGTACTGGAAGTGAATTGGGGGGGATTGTGGGCAATGTGATCCAGTACTGGAATGAATGGGGAGGGATCGTGTTCATTGAAATTTGGTACAGGAAGTGAATAAGGAGGCATCATGTCCATTGGGATCTGGTGCTAGGAGTGAATAAGGAGGGATCGTGTTTATTGGGATTTGGTACTGGGAGTGAATGGGGGGGGATCGTGTTCATTGGGATCTGGTACTAGGAGTGAATAAGGAGGATTCGTGTTCATTGTGATCTGCTACTAGGAATGAATAAGGAGGGATCATGTTCACTGAAATTTGGTACAGGGAGTGAATAAGGAGGCATGTCCATTATGATCTGGTACTAGGAGTGAATAAGGAGGGATCGTGTTCATTCGGATTTGGTACTGGGAGTGAATGGGGAGGGATCGTATCCATTGGGGTTCAGCACAGTGGTGTGAATATGAAGGGATGGTCTCCATTAGGATTTGCTGAAGTGGAGGTCATTTGAAAGGAATTATGTCCATTTGGATATGGTACAGTACTGTAAACAGGAAGGGATAGTCTCCATTAGGAAATGGTCCAGAGTGAGTGCCAGGGACAGGACTGAGTCCAGTGAGACCTAGAGCATTGAAATTGAATGAGAAGGTGTCGCATCCATTGGGATTTGGTGAAGTGAGCTTTGACTGGGAAGGGATTGTGTTAATTGGGATTTGTTACAGAGGGAGTGAATGGTAAGAATTGTGTCCATTGGGATTTGGTACTGTGAGTGAAGAGGAAGGGATGGTGTCCATTGGGATATGGTTCTGTGTGTGAAGGGGAATGGTCGAGTCCATTGGGATATGGTTCTGTGTGTGAAGGGGAATGGTCGAGTCCATTGGGATATGGTACAGTGAGTGAAGGAGAAGGGTCGTGTCCATTGGGATATGGTTCTGTGTGTGAAGGGGAATGGTCGAGTCCATTGGGATATGGTACGGTAAGTGAAGGAGAAGGGTCGTGTCCATTGGGATATGGTACTGTGAGTGAAGGGGAAGGGTCGTGTCCATTGGGATATGGTACTGTGAGTGAAGGGGAAGGGTCGTGTCCATTGGGATATGGTACTGTGAGTGAAGGGGAAGGGATGGTGTCCATTGGGATATGGTACTGTGAGTGAAGGGGAAGGGATGGTGTCCATTGGGATATGGTACTGTGAGTGAAGGGGAAGGGATGGTGTCCATTGGGATATGGTACGGTGAGTGAAGGGGAAGGGTCGAGTCCATTGGGATATGGTACTGTGAGTGAAGGAGAAGAGATGGTGTCCTTTGGGATATGGTACTGTGAGTGAAGGGGAAGGGTTGAGTCCATTGGGATATGGTACAGTGAGTGAAGAGGAAGGGTCGAGTCCATTGAGATATGGTACGGTGAGTGAAGGAGAAGGGTCGTGTCCATTGGGATATGGTACAGTGAGTGTAGGGGAAGAGATGTAGTCCATTGGGACGTGGTACTGTGAGTGAAGGGGAAGTGTCGAGTCCATTGGGGTATGGTTCTGTGTGTGAAGGGGAATGGTCGAGTCCATTGGGATATGGTACGGTGAGTGAAAGGGAAGGGTCGTGTCCATTGGGATATGGTACTGTGAGTGAAGGGGAAGGGTCGTGTCCATTGGGATATGGTACAGTGAGTGAAGAGGAAGGGATGGTGTCCATTGGGATATGGTACTGTGTGTGAAGGGGAAGGGATGGTGTCCATTGGGATATGGTACTGTGAGTGAAGGGGAAGGGTCGTGTCCATTGGGATATGGTACGGTGAGTGAAGGGGGAGAGATGTAGTCCATTGGGATATGGTTCTGTGTGTGAAGGGGAATGGTCGAGTCCATTGGGATATGGTACGGTGAGTGAAGGGGAAGGGTCGAGTCCATTGGGATATGGTACTGTGAGTGAAGGAGAAGAGATGGTGTCCTTTGGGATATGGTACTGTGAGTGAAGGGGAAGGGTTGAGTCCATTGGGATATGGTTCTGTGTGTGAAGGGGAATGGTCGAGTCCATTGGGATATGGTACGGTGAGTGAAAGGGAAGGGTCGTGTCCATTGGGATATGGTATTGTGAGTGAAAGGGAAGGGTCGTGTCCATTGGGATATGGTACTGTGAGTGAAGGGGAAGGGTCGTGTCCATTGGGATATGGTACAGTGAGTGAAGAGGAAGGGATGGTGTCCATTGGGATATGGTACTGTGTGTGAAGGGGAAGGGATGGTGTCCATTGGGATATGGTACTGTGAGTGAAGGGGAAGGGTTGAGTCCATTGGGATATGGTACTGAGAGTGAAGGAGAAGAGATGGTGTCCTTTGGGATATGGTACAGTGAGTGAAGGAGAAGGGTCGTGTCCATTGGGATATGGTACAGTGAGTGAAGGGGAAGAGATGTCGTCCATTGGGATATGGTTCTGTGTGTGAAGGGGAATGGTCGAGTCCATTGGGATATGGTACGGTGAGTGAAGGGGAAGAGATGGTGTCCATTGGGATATGGTTCTGTGTGTGAAGGGGAATGGTCGAGTCCATTGGGATATGGTACGGTGAGTGAAAGGGAAGGGTCGTGTCCATTGGGATATGGTTCTGTGTGTGAAGGGGAATGGTCGAGTCCATTGGGATATGGTACAGTGAGTGAAGAGGAAGGGATGGTGTCCATTGGGATGTGGTACTGTGAGTGAAGGGGAAGGGTCGTGTCCATTGGGATATGGTACAGTGAGTGAAGAGGAAGGGATGGTGTCCATTGGGATATGGTACTGTGTGCGAAGGGGAAGGGATGGTGTCCATTGGGATATGGTACTGTGAGTGAAGGGGAAGGGTCGTGTCCATTGGGATATGGTACGGTGAGTGAAGGGGGAGAGATGTAGTCCATTGGGATATGGTTCTGTGTGTGAAGGGGAATGGTCGAGTCCATTGGGATATGGTACAGTGAGTGAAGGGGGAGAGATGTAGTCCATTGGGATATGGTGCAGTGAGTGAAGGGGAAGAGATGGTGTCCATTGGGATATGGTACTGTGAGTGAAGAGGAAGGGTCGTGTCCATTGGGATATGGTACAGTGAGTGAAGGGGAAGAGATGTCGTCCATTGGGATATGGTGCAGTCGGTTTTGATGCAGTGTGAGTGAATGGACTGTGATTGCTTCCATTGAATTTTATTTCCGGATGTGAGTGGGAAGTGATTGTGCCCATTGGGATACAGTGCAGTGAAAGTTAATTGGAAGGAATTGTTTCCATTGGCATCTTGTGCATTGAGAGAGAATGAGAAGTGATCACGTCTATTGGGATCTGTTTCAGTGAGTAAGAATGGGAAGGGGTCGTGTCCATTGGGATATGGTACTGTGAGTGAAGGGGAAGGGTCGTGTCCATTGGGATTTGGTACGGTGAGTGAAGGGGAGGGGTCGTGTCCATTGGGATGTGGTACTGTGAGTGAAGGGGAAGGGTCGTGTCCATTGGGATGTGGTACTGTGAGTGAAGGGGAAGGGGTCGTGTCCATTGGGATATGGTACTGTGAGTGAAGGGGAAGGGTCATGTCCATTGGGATATGGTACAGTGAGTGAAGGGGAAGGGTCATGTCCATTGGGATATGGTACTGTGAGTGAAGGGGAAGGGTCGTGTGCATTGGGATTTGGTACTGTGAGTGAAGGGGAAGGGGTCGTGTCCATTGGGATATGGTACTGTGAGTGAAGGGGAAGGGTCGTGTGCATTGGGATTTGGTACTGTGAGTGAAGGGGAAGGGATCGTGTCCATTGGGATGTGGTACTGTGAGTGAAAGGGAAGGGATGGTGTCCATTGGGATGTGGTACTGTGAGTGAAGGGGAAGGATTGTGTCCATTGGGATGTGGTACTGTGAGTGAAGGGGAAGGGTCGTGTCCATTGGGATATGGTACTGTGTGAAAGGTAAGGGATGGTGTCCATCGGGATTTGGTAATGTGTGAAAGGTAAGGGATGGTGTCCATTGGGATTTGGTAATGTGTGAAAGGTAAGGGATGGTGTCCATCGGGATTTGGTAATGTGTGAAAGGTAAGGGATGGTGTCCATCGGGATTTGGTAATATGTGAAAGGTAAGGGATCGTGTCCATTGGGATTTGGTACTGTGTGAAAGGTAAGGGATCGTGTCCATTGGGATTTGGTAATGCGGGTGAAGGGGAAAGGTATTGTATCCTTTACGATTTGTTACTGGGAGTGAACCAGAGAGCGATGTGTGCTTTGGGATAGCACCTGTAGCGAGCAGGGACACCTCGGGAGTCCAGCCGATTGTCACAGTGCTGATCTGAGATCGGGCTGTAGGAGCCAGGAATCAACTCTCGGATGACCCAGCTTCGGGTGTGGGGATGATGGGGAGTAATCATTGGGGCTGCGTCTAATTTTCCGTACGGAGAGAATAATGGAATGGTGACTGCCCTAAAAAGCATTGCACGTTTAAAAGCCCGGTATTATCGCTGTGGAGAGGAGGGGGCAGATAGCTGCTGCTGATTGGCGGGATGAGAGGGGTTTGGATGTTTCTGCATGCTTCCCAGACTCCCCACTGATTGTCTGAAATATGGTGACAGCACGTTTTCTGGCGGAATGGTTCGTGGACTATCTGATTTAACCTTTCCTCCAAAAGAATGAGGTGACATTAGCTGAATTAAATGAAATTTCTCCGTGCACGTGGTCCATACCCCTCCGTTCTCTACACATTCATGTGCCTATCAAAAATCAGCATAGATCTAAAGACATAGGACCAGAATTAGGCCACTTGGCCCATCAAGTCTGTTTGACTATTCTAGCTTAACTTCCGCTTTGAATATATCCAATGACATGGCCTGGCCATGAACTCCACTCCTCTTGTGAAAGAGATTGCTCCTCGTTTCTGTTCTAAATGGACACCCTTCTATTCTGAGGCTGCGCCTTCTGGTCCTGGACTCCCACTATAGGAAAGTCCTCTACACATCTACTCTATCGAAGTGCTTCAGTATTCGATAGGTTTCAACGAGCTCCCCCCTCATTCTCCTAAACTCCAGCGAGTTCAGGCCCAAACACTCCTTTCATTTGGGATCAACGCTTTACATTCCTGCCACTGCCTGTAAGGAGTTTGCATGTTCTCCCGCGTGGTGACCGCGTGGGTTTCCCCTGGAGCTCAGTGTAAAGACGAGGCAGTTGGTCGGTTAATTAGTCATTTTAAATTGACCGATGATTAGTCTAGGATTAAATCAGGAGTTTGCGCGGCTCAAAGGAATAAGGAAAGGCTTAGGCTCCTCTGAACCCTCCTGAGTGCCGGCATATCTTCCCTTAGATACGGGGCCTCAAACTTCTCCGAGTGTGCTCTGACACCATGATCGTATCTGTGTTCATCACCACCCCAGTCATCCACCACTTATCCCACACATCGCCTTTAAGCACCCTCACCCCCCTCATCCTCGCCTGAAATACTCAGCCAGAGCAACAATCCTTTATGAAATCACAAGGGACTGCTGATGCTGTGACTCAGCGCTACAAAGCGCTGGAGAAACTCATCAGGTCAAGCAGCCATGAGGTGGAGAAAATATCGATTTTCTTTTATTCCTGACAAGTTCCAGTACTGTTGGGAATCCTCCAGTGCATTAGCTTTTGTCTGAACATGCAACAGTCGACATAGTTCAGTGGAGGGGGTGAGAGGGGGTGAAGTGGAGAGCGAATATCGGAGAGGGTGAGAGTAAGGTTGAAAGGGGAATAACCGGCTGGGGATGGTTATTCCCTCAGACGCGTATCAGAATGTGGAGCCAATCAACAGCGGTAGGGGAGGCTGGCCTCGCCCTGTGTTGTAACCAATTGATGTGGTGGTGTCCTGGTGTTTGTGGCTGAGCACTGCACCATTCTGATCCCGCTCACTGCCCAGGGTCACCAGGAATGAAGAGTGAATGCAGTAGAAGTGTTGTGGTACGCCACCATGTTATGCCAAGCATGATACCTGGCCATTACCGTTACCCACAGGTGACTTCCCATTCCCTGCTCACACTCACTCTACAAAGGACTATGACGTATCTATGACCACACACAGTCAAAACGCCAGGATTAAGACAGGTAAAATTTAGCATCGTTCTGAAACAAAGGGTCAACATGATCATGCAGGACAGAATGGCCTTCGGCCCAACTCGTTCATGCTGACCAAGGAAGCCACTAAGCTAATCATTGGTATTTACCCACATTCGGCCCATATCACTCTGAATCTTCCCTATTTCTGTCTCTTAGATGTTGTTCCTGTACCTGCCTCCAAAGCTTCATATGGCTGCTTGTACTATATACGGATTGTGAAAAATACAGACTATATGGATTGCTTGTTCTGTATACAGACTATACAGATTGCTTGTTCTGTGTACGGACTGAAGGGTATGGACTGTATATGGATTGCTTGTTCTATATACAGACTGCGAAGAAATTGTCATCAGGTTCATTTTAAACCTTTCTCCTCTCACCTTGACTCCATTTCCCTGGGGTAAAATGACTGTATATTCATGCTTTCTATGCCCCCAATGACTTTATGTGATGTTATAATTTTATACACCTTTATAAGGTCACTTCTCTGTCTCCTACATTCTAAAGCTTAAAGCCCTAGGCTGCTCAACCTCTCCCTTTCACTCAATCCCTTCGGTCCTGGCTATATCTTCATAAATCATCTGCTGTTTTTCTAATTTAATTACAGCTTTCCTATAAAAGCAACCAAAATTGTATGCTGTACTTACAAGTATGGCCCTGCCAAGGTCTTATATGACAGCAACGTAACATCCCGATTTCTAAACTCATTGCCCTGACCAGTGAGCCAAATGCCTTTGTCTATCTTTGTTGTTGCTTTGAGTGAAATATCTGCTTGTACTCATCTCCACATCTCCACATCTCACCATTCACTATTCAAGCCCCACCATTTGTTAGGCTTGATTTCCCAAAATGCAACTTTGGACTTCTCTGAATTAAATGCTATTTGCCAACCCCCGGCCCATTCTCCTGAGTGATTAAGATCACCCTGTAATTTTTGATAACCTTCTTTACTGCCTACATACCTCCTCATTTAGTATTATCAGCAAACTTACTAACCATGTTCACATCAGAATTGTTTACATAAATAAAGACCAACAAAGGTCTGTGCACCAACTCCCATGGCACGTCACTAGTCATAGACCTCCAGTATGAAAAATAACCTACAATAACCCTCAGATTCAGATCTTCCTTCCATCCAGCTCATAGAAACATAGAAAACCTACAGCACAATACAGGCCCTTCGGCCCACAAACCTCTGCCGAACATGTCCTTACCTTAGAAATTACCTCGGGTCACCCATAGCCCTCTATATTTCTAAGCTCCATATACCTATCCAGGAGTCTCTTAAAAGAGCCTATCAATGTATCGAATTAGTTAGTTTCGCCTGGACCCATGTGATCTAATTTTCCACACTCACCTACCAAATAGGGCCTTACCAAAGGCTTTGCTGAAGTCCAAGTAGACAACGTCCACTGCTCAATCTTTATCTGCCCTCTTGGCTACCCTATCGAAAATCTCTAAGAGGCTTGTCGGAGAGATTTCCCACACATATGTTGACTACCCGTAATTAGATGCCCAAATGATGATAGATCCTGCCCGCTCAGAACCCCCTCAAGAAACGTCACTTGCCCGCGGTTTCCTGGCTCGTCTCCCTGTCCGCGCTTCTGCTCATTCGTAAGTCCTCGGGGTTAATTCTGTCTGCGCTGGTGTCTGTACTCTCTGTGACTAACCAGCCGTGTCTTTCTGTGCTACTACAGGTGAGGGACGATGGTGGTTGCAGGGACCAGCGCGCAGAGTCCTGGCCTGCCTCCCTGGCCGCCCATCCTTCTGCTGATCCTCGGAGCAGTGCTATCGGGCCACGCCAGCGGCTGCCCGGCTCGCTGTGATTGTTCAGCGCAGGAGAGATCCGTGGTGTGCCACCGGAAGCGGTTCATCTCCGTTCCAGAGGGGATCCCGACTGAAACCCGGCTGCTGGACCTGAGCAAGAACCGCATCAAGACGCTGAACCAGGACGAGTTCTCCGCCTACCCGCTGCTGGAGGAGCTGGAATTGAATGAAAACATTATCTCCACAGTGGAGCCCGGCACCTTCAGCAACCTCTTCAACCTGCGCTCGTTGGGTCTGAGGAGCAATAGGCTAAAACTGATCCCCCTCGGTGTCTTCACTGGCCTCAACAACCTCACGCAGCTGGACATCAGCGAGAACAAGATCGTCATCCTGCTCGACTACATGTTCCAGGATCTGTACAACCTCAAGTCGCTGGAGGTGGGCGACAACGACCTGGTCTACATCTCGCATCGCGCCTTCAACGGCCTCCACAGCCTCGAGCAGCTGACGCTGGAGAAGTGCAACCTGACCACAGTGCCCACCGAGGCGCTGAGCCACCTGCACGGCCTGATCGAGCTACGGCTCCGCTTCCTCAATATCAACGCCATCCAGAACTACTCCTTCCGGCGGCTGTACCGCCTCAAGGTGCTGGAGGTGTCCCATTGGCCCTACTTGGACACGCTAGCACCCAACTGCCTGTACGGGTTGAATCTCACCTCCCTCACCATCAGTAGCTGTAACCTGAGCTCTGTGCCATACCTGGCCATCCGACACCTGGTCTACCTGAAGTTCTTCAACCTCTCCTTCAATCCCATCACCACCATCCATGGCCACATGATGCAGGAACTGCTGCGGTTGCAGGAAATTCACCTGGCCGGCGGCAGGCTCACCACCCTGGAGCCCTACGCCTTCCGAGGCCTGAGTCACCTACGGGTGCTCAATGTCTCCTCCAACTACCTGAGCACGCTGGAGGAGAGCGTCTTCCACTCGGTGGGCAACCTGGAGACGCTAATCATGGACAGGAACCCGCTGGCCTGCGACTGCCGCCTCCTCTGGGTGTTCAGGCGCCGCTGGCGACTCAACTTTAACCGGCAGCAGCCGGCCTGCGCCTCACCCGAGATGGTGCAGGGCAAGGAGTTCAAGGACTTCCCGGACGTGCTGTTGCCCAACTACTTCACGTGCCGGCGCGCGCGCATCCGCGACAAGGCGCCGCAGCGGGTGCAGGTGGACGAAGGGCACTCCGTGCACTTCCAGTGCCGGGCGGATGGCGATCCCCCGCCTGTCATCATGTGGGTTTCGCCCAGGAAGCGGCAGATCTCGGCGCGCAGCAGCGGCAGGCTGACCGTCTTCCCGGACGGCACGCTGGAGGTGCGCTACGCCCAGCTACAGGACAATGGCACCTACCAGTGCCTGGCCATGAACGCGGGCGGCAATGACACGGTGACCGCCAGCCTGCACGTCCGCGGCTACGCGCCCGACTGGGGCCAGGCGCCCAATAAGAGCTTGGCGTTCATCACCAACCAGCCGAACGGCAGCAGCGCCAACAGCACCCGCGCCTCCGTGCCTTTCCCCTTCGACATCAAGACTCTGATCATCGCCACCACCATGGGCTTCATCTCCTTCCTGGGGGTGGTCCTGTTCTGTCTGGTGCTCCTGTTTCTCTGGAGCAGGGGCAAGGGTAACACCAAGCACAACATCGAGATCGAGTACGTGCCTCGCAAATCGGACGCGGGTGTGGGCACTGCGGATGCACCGCGCAAATTCAACATGAAGATGATTTAAGCGATCAGCCACGTACTCTTTTCATCAATACGTTTGGTGACCACCGATTTTTGAAGAAGTATTTAGTTCGTGGGAATGCGAGGAGCGCGTCGACGCGTGGTTTTTATTTTCTATGTGAAGGTGTGGAAGTATTTCAGGAGAAGCGGGGTGAGCACTTCCCGTCGCCTTTTCCCGGTCACGGAGTGGCTCGCTGTCCCGGGGAGTTCGCTGGCTGCTTGGCTCCAAGCCGGCGCCGGGGAGCCACCGCACCTCACCTAGAAACCATTTCTGCCCCAGCAGGGAGCCATCCTCACACCGACTGACCCGACACAGGACACCGTACTGACAGCAGGAACCGAGGGAGGGGGAGGAGGAGGTGAACATAGAACATACAACAACGCACAGAGCATAGAATAAACACACAAGGTTCTGCAGATGCTGGAAATCTAGCGCAACACACAAAAAATGCTGGAGGAACTCAGCAAGTCTGGCAGCATAAAAAAGACTACGAAGGGTCTCGGCATGTGGCTGTTTATTCCTCTCCGTAGATGCTGCTTGTCCGGCTGATTTCCTCTCGCAGTCTGTATGTGCTGCACAGGAGAGAGAGCATTTTAGGATGCAAAACAGCTTATGCTGCCACGCTGTCTGTAAGGAGTTTGTACGTTCTCCCCGTGACCACGTGGGTTTCCTCCGGGTGCTCCGGTTTCCTCCTACAATCCAAAGACATATCGGGTAGTAGGTTAATTGGTCATATGGGTGTAATTGGGCAGCGAAGGCACGTTGGGGCAGAAGGGCTTGTTACCGTGTTGAATCTCTGAATAAAAAAAGCATGGGACACTAATATCGAAATTACTCCATTACAGTGTTCTATCATATATATTTTTACTTGGAGATCAGTACAGTAATAGGCTAGTCGGCCCACCATATCTATGCCATTTAACACCAACTGCCCGTACATTGTCAATATCCATCCATACTCTGCCTGTCCATGTGTCTAAACTGTCTCCTCCACCTTCTCCACTCTCTTGTAAAACTCAGTTAAATTCCTCCCATTCACCTTCCAATTATGCCCTTCAGTATTTGACATTTGCAGCTTGCGAGAAGGAGTAGACTCCGCCTGCTCTGTCTATTCTTGTCATTGTATAAATTTCTCTCCGGTTGCCCCTCAGACTCCGCTGCCCTGGAAGAAACAGCCCAAGTTTGATCAACCTCTCCTCCAGGTTAATAATACCCCCTAATCCAGGCAACATCCCGATGAACACTCTCCAAATCCACTGCATCCTTCTTTAGATACACTAACCAGAACAGCACACCATACTGCAAAGGGGGAAACTAACCAGGGTAGACAGACCAGAGACACAAGGGACAGCAGGTGCTAGACAGGGGTAGACAGACCAGAGACACAAGGGATGGCAGGTGCTAGACAGGGGTAGACAGACCAGAGACACAAGGGATGGCAGGTGCTAGACAGGGGTAGACAGACCAGAGACACAAGGGATGGCAGGTGCTAGACAGGGGTAGACAGACCAGAGACACAAGGGACAACAGGTGCTAGACAGGGGTAGACAGACCAGAGACACAAGGGACAGCAGGTGCTAGACGGGTAGACAGACCAGAGACACAAGGGACAGCAGGTGCTAGACAGGGGTAGACAGACCAGAGACACAAGGGATGGCAGGTGCTAGATGGGGGTAGACAGACCAGAGACACAAGGGATGGCAGGTGCTAGACAGGGGTAGACAGACCAGAGACACAAGGGACAGCAGGTGCTAGACATGGGTAGACAGACCAGAGACACAAGGGATGGCAGGTGCTAGACAGGGGTAGACAGACCAGAAACACAAGGGACAGCAGGTGCTAGACAGGGGCAAACAGACCAGAGACACAAGGGATAGCAGGTGCTAGATGGGGGTAGACAGACCAGAGACACAAGGGACAACAGGTGCTAGACAGGGGTAGACAGACCAGAGACACAAGGGATGGCAGGTGCTAGACGGGGGTAGACAGAACAGAGACACAATGGATGGCAGGTGCTAGACAGGGGTAGACAGACCAGAGACACAAGGGATGGCAGGTGCTAGACAGGGGTAGACAGACCAGAGACACAAGGGACAACAGGTGCTAGACAGGGGTAGACAGACCAGAGACACAAGGGATGGCAGGTGCTAGACAGGGGTAGACAGACCAGAGCCACAAGGGATAGCAAGTGCTAGACAGGGGTAGACAGACCAGAGACACAAGGGACAGCAGGTGCTAGACAGGGGTAGACAGACCAGAGACACAAGGGATGGCAGGTGCTAGACGGGGGTAGACAGAACAGAGACATAAGGGATGGCCGGTGCTAGATGGGGGTAGACAGACCAGAGACACAAGGGACAGCAGGTGCTAGACAGGGGTAGACAGACCAGAGACACAAGGGATAGCAGGTGCTAGACAGGGGTAGACAGACCAGCGACACAAGGGATGGCAGGTGCTAGACGGGGGTAGACAGAACAGAGACATAAGGGATGGCAGGTGCTAGACAGGGGTAGACAGACCAGAGACACAAGGGATGGCAGGTGCTAGACGGGGGTAGACAGAACAGAGACATAAGGGACAGCAGGTGCTAGACAGCGGTAGACAGACCAGAGACACAAGGGGCAGCAGGTGCTAGACAGGGGTAGACAGACCAGAGACACAAGGGACAGCAGGTGCTAGAAAGGGGTAGACAGACCAGAGACACAAGGGACGGCAGGTGCTAGACAGGGGTAGACAGACCAGAGACACAAGGGACAGCAGGTGCTAGACGGGGGTAGACAGACCAGAGACACAAGGGATGGCAGGTGCTAGACAGGGGTAGACAGACCAGAGACACAAGGGACAACAGGTGCTAGACAGGGGTAGACAGACCAGAGACACAAGGGATAGCAGGTGCTAGATGGGTAGACAGACCAGAGACACAAGGGACAGCAGGTGCTAGACGGGTAGACAGACCAGAGACACAAGGGATGGCAGGTGCTAGACGGGTAGACAGACCAGAGACACAAGGGACAGCAGGTGCTAGACAGGGGTAGACAGACCAGAGACACAAGGGATGGCAGGTGCTAGATGGGGGTAGACAGACCAGAGACACAAGGGACAGCAGGTGCTAGATGGGGGTAGACAGACCAGAGACACAAGGGATAGCAGGTGCTAGACAGGGGTAGACAGACCAGAGACACAAGGGATGGCAGGTGCTAGACAGGGGTAGACAGACCAGAGACACAAGGGATGGCAGGTGCTAGACGGGGGTAGACAGACCAGAGACACAAGGGATGGCAGGTGCTAGATGGGGGTAGACAGACCAGAGACACAAGGGACAGCAGGTGCTAGATGGGGGTAGACAGACCAGAGACACAAGGGATGGCAGGTGCTAGATGGGGGTAGACAGACCAGAGTCACAAGGGATAGCAGGTGCTAGACAGGGGTAGACAGACCAGAGACACAAGGGATGGCAGGTGCTTGATGGGGGTAGACAGACCAGAGACACAAGGGACAGCAGGTGCTAGATGGGGGTAGACAGACCAGAGACACAAGGGATGGCAGGTGCTAGATGGGGGTAGACAGACCAGAGACACAAGGGACAGCAGGTGCTAGATGGGGGTAGACAGACCAGAGACACAAGAGATAGCAGGTGCTAGACAGGGGTAGACAGACCAGAGACACAAGGGATAGCAGGTGCTAGACAGGGGTAGACAGACCAGAGACACAAGGGATAGCAGGTGCTAGACGGGGGTAGACAGACCAGAAACACAAGGGACAGCAGGTGCTAGACAGGGGTAAACAGACCAGAGACACAAGGGATAGCAGGTGCTAAACAGGGGTAGACAGACCAGAGACACAAGGGACAGCAGGTGCTAGACATGGGTAGACAGACCAGAGACAAAAGGGACAGCAGGTGCTAAACAGGGGTAAACAGACCAGAGACACAAGGGATAGCAGGTGCTAGACAGGGGTAGACAGACCAGAGACACAAGGGATGGCAGGTGCTAGACAGGGGTAGACAGAACAGAGACACAAGGGACAGCAGGTGCTAGACGGGTAGACAGACCAGAGACACAAGGGACAGCAGGTGCTAGACGGGTAGACAGACCAGAGACACAAGGGATGGCAGGTGCTAGACGGGTAGACAGACCAGAGACACAAGGGACAGCAGGTGCTAGACAGGGGTAGACAGACCAGAGACACAAGGGATGGCAGGTGCTAGATGGGGGTAGACAGACCAGAGACTCAAGGGACAGCAGGTGCTAGATGGGGGTAGACAGACCAGAGACACAAGGGATAGCAGGTGCTAGACAGGGGTAGACAGACCAGAGACACAAGGGATGGCAGGTGCTAGACAGGGGTAGACAGACCAGAGACACAAGGGATGGCAGGTGCTAGACGGGGGTAGACAGACCAGAGACACAAGGGATGGCAGGTGCTAGATGGGGGTAGACAGACCAGAGACACAAGGGACGGCAGGTGCTAGATGGGGGTAGACAGACCAGAGACACAAGGGATGGCAGGTGCTAGATGGGGGTAGACAGACCAGAGACACAAGGGATAGCAGGTGCTAGACAGGGGTAGACAGACCAGAGACACAAGGGATGGCAGGTGCTTGATGGGGGTAGACAGACCAGAGACACAAGGGACAGCAGGTGCTAGATGGGGGTAGACAGACCAGAGACACAAGGGAGGGCAGGTGCTAGATGGGGGTAGACAGACCAGAGACACAAGGGACAGCAGGTGCTAGATGGGGGTAGACAGACCAGAGACACAAGAGATAGCAGGTGCTAGACAGGGGTAGACAGACCAGAGACACAAGGGATAGCAGGTGCTAGACAGGGGTAGACAGACCAGAGACACAAGGGATAGCAGGTGCTAAACAGGGGTAGACAGACCAGAGACACAAGGGACAGCAGGTGCTAGACATGGGTAGACAGACCAGAGACACAAGGGACAGCAGGTGCTAGACAGGGGTAAACAGACCAGAGACACAAGGGATAGCAGGTGCTAGACAAGGGTAGACAGACCAGAGACACAAGGGATGGCAGGTGCTAGACAGGGGTAGACAGAACAGAGGCACAAGGGATGGCAGGTGCTAGACAGGGGTAGACAGACCAGAGACACAAGGGACAGCAGGTGCTAGACAGGGGTAGACAGACCAGAGACACAAGGGACGGCAGGTGCTAGACAGGGGTAGACTGACCAGAGACACAAGGGATGGCAGGTGCTAGACGGGGGTAGACAGACCAGAGGCACAAGAGATAGCAGGTGCTAGACAGGGGTAGACAGACCAGAAACACAAGGGATAGCCGGTGCTAGACGGGGGTAGACAGACCAGAGACACGAGGGATGGCAGGTGCTAGACAGGGGTAGACAGACCAGAGACACAAGGGACAGCAGGTGCTAGACATGGGTAAACAGACCAGAGACACAAGGGACAGCAGGTGCTGGACAGGGGTAGACAGACCAGAGACACAAGGGATGGCAGGTGCTAGACAGGGGTAGACAGAACAGAGGCACAAGGGATGGCAGGTGCTAGACAGGGGTAGACAGACCAGAGACACAAGGGACAGCAGGTGCTAGACGGGGGTAGACAGAACAGAGACACAAGGGACAGCAGGTGCTAGACAGGGGTAGACAGACCAGAGACACAAGGGACAGCAGGTGCTAGACGGTAGACATACCAGAGACACAAGGGACAGCAGGTGCTAGACAGGGGTAGACAGACCAGAGACACAAGGGATAGCAGGTGCTAGATGGGGGTAGACAGACCAGAGACACAAGGGACAGCAGGTGCTAGACGGGGGTAGACAGACCAGCGACACAAGGGATAGCAGGTGCTAGACAGGGGTAGACAGACCAGAGACATAAGGGATGACCGGTGCTAGATGGGGGTAGACAGATAAGAGACACAAGGGACAGCAGGTGCTAGATGGGGGTAGACAGACCAGAGACACAAGGGACAGCAGGTGCTAGATGGGGGTAGACAGACCAGAGACACAAGGGACAGCAGGTGCTAGACGGGGGTAGACAGACAAGAGACACAAGGGACAGCAGGTGCTAGACGGGGGTAGACAGACCAGAGACACAAGGGACAGCAGGTGCTAGACGGGGGTAGACAGACAAGAGACACAAGGGACAGCAGGTGCTAGATGGGGGTAGACAGACCAGAGACACAAGGGGCAGCAGGTGCTAGACAGGGGTAGACAGACCAGAGACACAAGGGACAGCAGGTGCTAGACAGGGGTAGACAGACCAGAGACACAAGGGACGGCAGGTGCTAGACAGGGGTAGACAGACCAGAGACACAAGGGACAGCAGGTGCTAGACAGGGGTAGACAGACCAGAGACACAAGGGATGGCAGGTGCTAGACGGGGGTAGACAGACCAGAGACACAAGGGACAACAGGTGCTAGACAGGGGTAGACAGACCAGAGACACAAGGGATAGCAGGTGCTAGACGGGTAGACAGACCAGAGACACAAGGGATAGCAGGTGCTAGACGGGTAGACAGACCAGAGACACAAGGGACAGCAGGTGCTAGACGGGTAGACAGACCAGAGACACAAGGGACAGCAGGTGCTAGACGGGTAGACAGACCAGAGACACAAGGGATGGCAGGTGCTAGACGGGTAGACAGACCAGAGACACAAGGGACAGCAGGTGCTAGACAGGGGTAGACAGACCAGAGACACAAGGGATGGCAGGTGCTAGATGGGGGTAGACAGACCAGAGACACAAGGGACAGCAGGTGCTAGATGGGGGTAGACAGACCAGAGACACAAGGGATAGCAGGTGCTAGACAGGGGTAGACAGACCAGAGACACAAGGGATGGCAGGTGCTAGACAGGGGTAGACAGACCAGAGACACAAGGGATGGCAGGTGCTAGACGGGGGTAGACAGACCAGAGACACAAGGGATGGCAGGTGCTAGATGGGGGTAGACAGACCAGAGACACAAGGGACGGCAGGTGCTAGATGGGGGTAGACAGACCAGAGACACAAGGGATGGCAGGTGCTAGATGGGGGTAGACAGACCAGAGACACAAGGGATAGCAGGTGCTAGACAGGGGTAGACAGACCAGAGACACAAGGGATGGCAGGTGCTTGATGGGGGTAGACAGACCAGAGACACAAGGGACAGCAGGTGCTAGATGGGGGTAGACAGACCAGAGACACAAGGGAGGGCAGGTGCTAGATGGGGGTAGACAGACCAGAGACACAAGGGACAGCAGGTGCTAGATGGGGGTAGACAGACCAGAGACACAAGAGATAGCAGGTGCTAGACAGGGGTAGACAGACCAGAGACACAAGGGATAGCAGGTGCTAGACAGGGGTAGACAGACCAGAGACACAAGGGACAGCAGGTGCTAGACGGGGGTAGACAGACAAGAGACACAAGGGACAGCAGGTGCTAGATGGGGGTAGACAGACCAGAGACACAAGGGACAGCAGGTGCTAGACGGGGGTAGACAGACAAGAGACACAAGGGACAGCAGGTGCTAGACAGGGGTAGACAGACAAGAGACACAAGGGACAGCAGGTGCTAGATGGGGGTAGACAGACAAGAGACACAAGGGACAGCAGGTGCTAGATGGGGGTAGACAGACCAGAGACACAAGGGACAGCAGGTGCTAGATGGGGGTAGACAGACCAGAGACACAAGGGACAGCAGGTGCTAGAATCTGGAAGCTAAAACCAAACAGTCAGGGAAACTCACAAACATGAGAGACTTTGCAGAATCTGGAAATCCAGAGCAACGCACATAATGCTGAAAAGCCTCAGCAAGTCAGGCAGCGTCTATGGAGCGGAATAAGTTGATGTTTTGGGCTGAGACCCTTCATCTGGACTGGGAAGGAAAGGGGTAGATAAGAAGGTGCAGCTGGGGGTGGGGAACAGGACAGGCTAGAGGGTGATTGGGTGAAGCCAGGAGGGGGAATGAAGTAAAGAGCTGGTAGGTGATAGCTTCACAAGGTAAAAGACTGATAGGAGGAACCAGCAGATCAGGCAATGTCTGTGAAATGGATTGTCGACATTTCCGCTGGGCTGGACCGGAATTAGAGCAATGTTAGTTTCTTTCGGAGGATGTGTTGGCAGTGGAATTCACAGCTGTTCCTCATGGCCCTTGAGCTAAATCCAACTGCTGAGCGTTACTCCTGACCGACGGGCAACTCCTCCTGAGGGTCATTCCTGAGCCCATGGGTTCTTGAAATAAAACCAGTAATTCCTCAACCTCCAACTCAGGCTGACTTGGCTAAATTCCAGGATTAATAAAATAACTGAATTCTAATGCCACATCTTCCTTTTGGGTTTGGACCATGTTCCTCTGGATTCGGCAACCAAGCCTTGGGTCTGTCACCATGGTTACCACTCGAATAACACAGTACCAGGCCCACTATTGTGACCACTCTAGTGTCACTGTGGTTACCAACAACAACCTGTTGGAGGAACTCAGCAGATACAACATAAGAGCAGAATAGGAGCAGAATCAGGCCATTTGGCCCATCAAGTCTGCTTCTCTATTCTATCACAGCTGATTTATTATTCCTTCTCCTGCCTTCGTCCAGCAACATTTGACACCCTGATTAATCAAGAGCCTATGTACTTTAAATATATCCAATGACTTGGCCTCCACAGCCGCCTGTGGCAATGACTTCCACAGATTCACCACCCTCTGGCTAAAGAAACGCCTTCATATATTAACCCTTCCATTCCCAGAATCATTCTCATGAACCTCCACTGGACCTCCAATTTCAGCACATCTTTTCTTAGAAGAGGAAGGCGGATCTGTAGAGGAAAAGGAATGTTGACAATCTCTTTCCTCTCACAGATGCCTGAGTCCTTGGCACAGTTTGTGCATTGTTCCAGATTCCAGCAATTGCTATACACCCCACCGTGTTCCCATTGTCACCTGTGCAGTTATGGTGTCTGTTACCATGGTTACCAGTCAGTTATTTTCAGTTGTTCTGACATTTATTTGTTTGAAATTATCTGGAAGAGTTACTGACTGGATTCCAGAAGCTTCCACCTGCCAGGTACTAGAGTCCTTTCTGATCAGAGAGGTGTCTAGTGGCCTGGGTTGTCGCTGGCTAGACTTCACCAGGGTGAGGCGCTGCAGGGCAGCCCTGGGTGAGTTAGGACCTGAAGTGCCGAACTCTGGTCTTTGAGTAGAGGACGAGATTCTCTATGGAGTTTCTTCCCATCATAGACCACCCCACACATTGAACCCCTTCTCCTTCCTACAATCAGTGGACACCCCAATATTTTCATCCTGTGGGAGAACTGGCGAGACTCTGAACAATTGAAGGAGGGCTGGAGCACAGTACACAGCAGAGGCAGGTCACAGCATGCATATCTACCGTTAAAGCCTACAAGAAATGTGTTATCCTGTGCACAAGTGAGGTTTGGGTACACAGTGGAAAACTCACAGCACTATCACAGGCAACACGGAATACAAATCAGAATCAGGTTTATTGTCACTGAGTTATTTGGCGTGAGATTTGTTGTCTTGCAGCTGAAATACAGGCAAAGACAAAAAAGTATTATAAATTGCAGTTCAGAAATCTGATGGTGGAGGGGTGGAAGCCATTCCTTATTCAGTGAGTGTGGGTCCTCCATGATGGTAATAATCAGAAGAGGACACAATGCATTATACATTTTGCATTAACTATACAAAACAGTGAAGAGAGCCCAGAGCTGAACTCAAGAAATGTTCAGTCAGACTCCTCCCTAACCCGGGGAGGACGGAGTATCTAAAAGTCCGGAATATCAGGCAAGAAGCAGGCTGTCTCAGCATCATTCTCACGGTCTACATCCTACACCAGCACGATTCTCCCATACGAGTATCCCAGAGCCCAGGATTCCAATCAGTCAGAGCCTCACATCTTCACAGCTTATCTTGGCTGCACGAGGTGCCAGTGACTGGCCGGCTCCCCAGTTATACCGAGCTGGTCAGCAGAGCCTGGCATGTAGAGAGCCCACGAGGCTGGGCAAAGGCAGAGGGAGATGCTCACCCTTTCTCTCGAGCTGTAAATATTACTAGGCAACATTTTTATCAGAATATTCTGAGCACAAAGCCTGGGCCTGGGGAGGGTGGGAAGGCAAAACAGGTGACGAGGAAATCCCCTGTATCTGAAAGGGAGTGACGCCGTCGCGTTTGTGTAAGAACAGTATAAATATATATATATATATGGAATTTTCTTTCCTTCACTGAACTTCCATGCTGTTTTTCTATTAAACAAGAAAAGCTGAGGTTTTCTGGTGTTTTCTGTAAGTCTGATTTCTTGACTGTTCAGAGCCATGTCCACAGACAGACACGCTCCACATGACGTGTCCCGGATTGAGTGAAGTGTTCCACTGAAGACGTTTCTCCAAAGCCCTCTTATGGTTTATTAATCAAGGCACAATGCTGGTTTTGTATCCAATGTCGTCAGCTCTTGGCACATGTCTCATTGGACTCTCAGCTCCAGCCTCCTTACCCCTCCAACTCCAGCCTATGATGCTTCCAACTCCCAACTCAATATCCATCGAACTCCAGCTTCAATATCACTCCAACTGCAGCATCAATATCCCTACACCTCCAGCCTATGACCATTCCAACTCCCACCTCTGCCCCCTTCAACTCTAGCCCACGACGCCTCCAACTCCAGCCTTTATCCCCCTCCAACTCCAGCCTCATTATCCCTACACCTCCAGCCTCAATATCCCTCCAACTTTAGCCTCCATCCCCTCCAAATCCAGCTTATGATGCCTCCAACTCCTACCTCAATATCCATCAAACTTCAGCCTCAATATCCCTCCAACTGCCACATCAATATCCTTCCAACTCCAGCCTACGACCCTCCAACTCACACACCTCAGTCCCCTCCAACTCCGGCTTCTGTCCCCCTCCAACTCAAGATTCAGTATCCCTCCAACTACAGCCTCAATAATCCTTCAACTCCAGCTTCTGACCCCTCCAACACCAGCCTCAATATCCATTTAACTCCAGCCTCAATACCCCTTCACTTCCAGCCACAACATCCTCCATCTCCACCCAATATGCCTGCAGGTCCAACCTCAATACACATCCAACTTCAATATCCCCCCAATTCCGGCGTTCAACCCCTGCAACTCCAGCCTCAGTATCCCTCCAAGCGGCTTCAATATCCCTCTAAATCCAGCCTGCGACCCCTCCAATCAATATCCCTCCAACTCCAGCCTCAGCCTCTGTACTCCTCCAGCTCCAGACTACTACCCCCAACTCCAGCCTCAATATGTTTTCAATACCAGCCTCATTAACCCTACACCTCCAGCCTCAGTATTCGTCCACCTACCCCTCAAATCCCAGCTTCTGCACCCCTCCAGCTGCAGCCTACGAGCCCCTTCCCCAACTCCCATCTCTGTCCCCCTCAAACTCTAGCCTCAATGTACCTCCGCCAGCTTCTGACCCCTCCAACTCTAGACTCCGACCTCTGCAACACCAGTTTCAATATCACTCCACCTCCAGCCTCAGTATCCCTCCAACTCCAGTCTTCATCTCCTCCAAATTCACCCTCAGTATCCCTCCACAACTTCAGACTCAGTACCCCTCAAACTCCAGCCTCCATTCCCATCCAAATTCAACCCCTTGTCCCAATATCCCTGCAACTCCAGTCTCCACATTCCCCCAATTCGGGCCTCAATATGCTTCCAGCTCTAGCCTCAATATCCCGCCTCTTCCAGCCTCAATGCCCCTCTACCTACAGCCTCCGTAGCCCTGCAACTGTAGCCTCAATGCCCTTCCAACTTCAATCACTGACCCCACCAACCCCAGGGTCATGGCCTCCAAATCCATCCTAGGTACCTGTCTAACACCAGGCTGAGTATCCCTCTAAAACACAGCCTCAATATCCCTCCAACTCCAGACTACAACCCATCCAACCCCAGCCTCAGTATCCCCAATCTCCCAGTTCCAACATTAATATCCCTCGAATTCCAGCCTCAATATCCGCCAAATTCATCCTCTGTACCCCTCCAATACCAGGCTCCATATCCCCACCTCCAGGCGCAATAAACCTGCAACTCTAGCCTCAGTAACCTTCCACCTCCTGCCTCAATATCCCTTGAACTCCAGTGTCAATATCCACCAAATCCTGCCTGCATGCCCCTCTAGTTCCAGCCACTGACCACTGCAGCTCCAACCTGAATATCACTCCACTTACATCCCCTTCCACCTCCATTCTACGATGCCTTAATATCACCAGCCTCAATACGCTCAATATGTCTCAATATCCCTCCAGCCTCAATACGCCCCTAACTTCCACCTTTACCCTCCTCCAAATCCAGGCTCAATATCTCTCCAACTCCAGCCTCCAACGCCTCCGACTGTCAGCCTCAGTATCCCGCCAACTCCTCAATATCCTCCAGATTCATTCTCTAACTCAAGCCCCTGTATCCTGCCAATGCCAGACTGACTCCTCCAACTCCAGGCTCCACATACCTCCAGCTGGACCCTCAATATCCCTCCAGCTTCAGCTGCAGTACCTATCAAACCCCTACCTCCAACCACACCATCACCAACCCAGCATCAATATCCCTCCAACTCAAGCCTCAATATCTCTCTATCTCCAGCCTCTGAACCCTCCAAATCCAATCTGAATATGTCTCCAACTCCAGGTTCCCTATCCTTCCATCTCCAGCCTCATTATCCCAACCAACTCCAGCCCCCATACCCCTCTACATCCTGCCTCTGTACCCTTCCAACCCCAGTGTATGACCCCTCCACCTCCTGTCTCCTTCCCCTGCAACTCCAGACTCAATATATCTAATCCCAGCCTCAATATCACTCCAAATCCAGCTTTCGCCCCTCCAACTCTAGCCTCAATATCCCATAAGCTTCAGCCTCCATACCCATCCAACCCCTACGACCCTTCAAAATTCCACCTCATATGCCTCCAACTCGTGCCTCAGTATCCTCCAGCTGTACCCCTCCAACTCCAGCCTCTGTATCCTTCCAAATCCACCAACTCAAAGCTCCATATCCCCCATTCCAACAATATTTCTCCAACCCCAGCTTCAAATTCCCTCCATCCAACCTCAATATCCCCTATCTCGCCTCAATATCCCTCCAGCCCCTCCAATACGAGCCCTAATATCCCTCCAACATCCTACAACCTCTCCAACTCCCGCCTCTGTCACCCAACTCTAGCCAACAAGGCCTCCAATTCCTGCCTCAATATCTCTTGAACTCCAGTCTCAATATCCCTCTAATGCTAGCCTTCGACTCCTCTAACTCCAGCTTCAGTATCCTTCCAATTTCAGTCAAAATATCCTTCCAATTCCAGCCTCCATAGCCATCCAAATTCCACATACGCCTTCTAATGCAACCTGAATATCCCTCCAACTGCAGCCTACATCCCACTCCAACTTTATCCTATGACGCCTCCAAATCTCACCTCAATATCCCTCAAACTCCAGCCTCACTATCCTCCACGTTCATCCGCTGTACCCCATCAACTCCTGACGACTGCACCTCCGAACTCCAGCCTCATTAGGCCTCCACCCCCAGTCTTGCCTCCTGCTTCAAATATCCCTCTATCTCTTGCCTCTATCCCTTCACCTTCACTCCAGCTACAGCCTCAATTTCCCTCCCCAACTCCAGCCCACAACGCCTCCAAATCCCGTCTCAATATTTCTCGAACTCCAGCCTCAATATCCCCTATCTCCATCCTCAATATTCTACCAACTCCAGCCTCCAGCACCTCTAATTCCCGCCTCAATATCCATTGAACTCCATCCTCAATACCCCTCCAAATCCAGCCTCCAACCCCTCCAACTCCATCCTACAACCACTTCAATTCCCGCCTCCATCCCCCTTCAACTCCAGCCTACAAGGCATCCAACTCCTGCCTCAATATCTCTCCAAATCCAGCCTGTGTGCTCCTTCACCTCCAGCCTCCGACCATCCAATTCCAGCCTCAGAATCCCTCCAACTCCAGCCTCAACATCCTCCAGATTCATCCTCCATACCCCTCTTACTCCAGACTGTGACACCAACAACACCAGTCTGAATATCCTTCCACTTCCAATCTCAGTATCCTTCCAACTCTAGGCTCAATATCACTCCAACACCAGCCTAGAACTCTTCAACCCCTGCTTATATCCCATTCCAACGCCATCCTATGATGCCTCCAACTCCCGCCTCAATATCCCTCAAACTCCAGCCTTAATATTCCTCCAACCCCTCCAAATCCAACAAGAATATTCCTGCAACTCCAGCTAATGACCATTCCATCTTCCGCCTCTGCCCCCCCAACAACCCAGCTAATGAGCCTGCAACCTCCAGCCTCAATATCCCTCCACCTCCAGCTTCAATACACCTCCAACTCTCACCTCTGTCACCCTCCAAATCTGACCTCAATATCCCTCCAATCTTTCAATATAGACAATAGGTGCAGAAGTAGACCTTTCGACCCTTCGAGTCTGCACCGCCATTTTGAGATCATGGCTGATCATTCACTATCAATACCCAGTCCTTGCCTTGTCCCCATATCCCTTGATTCCCCTATCCATAGGATACCTATCTAGCTCCTTCTTGAAAGCATCCAGAGAATTGGCTTCCACTACCTTCTGAGGCAATGCATTCCAGATCTCCACAACTCTCTGGGAGAAGAAGTTTTTCCTTAACTCTGTCCTAAATGACCTACCCCTTATTCTCAAACCATGCCCTCTGGTACTGGACTCTCCCAGCATCTGGAACATATTTCCTGCCTCTATCTTGTCCAATCCCTTAATAATCTTATATGTTTCAATCAGATCCCCTCTCAATCTCCTTAATTCCAGCGTGTACAAGCCCAGTCTCTCTAACCTCTCTGCATAAGACAGTCTAGACATCCCAGGAATTAACCTTGTGAATCTACGCTGCACTTCCTCTACAGCCAGAATGTCCTTCCTTAACCCTGGAGACCAAAACTGTACACAATACTCCAGGTGTGGTCTCACCAGGGCTCTGTACAAATGCAAGAGGATTTCCTTGTTCTTGTACTCAATTCCCTCTTTCTTCACTGCCTGCTGCCCTTGCTCATTCACCTTCAGTGACTGATGAACAAGGACTCCTAGATCTCTTTGTATTTCTCCCTTACCTAACTCTACACCATTCAGATAATAATCTGCCTTCCTGTTCTTACTCCCAAAGTGGATAACCTCACACTTATTCACATTAAACGTCATCTGCCAAGTATCTGCCCACTCACCCAGCCTATCCAAGTCACCCTAAATTCTCCTAACATCCTCATCACATATCACACTGCCACCCAGCTTAGTATCATCAGCAAATTTGCTGATGTTATTCTCAATGCCTTCATCTAAATCGTTGACATAAATCGTAAACAGCTGTGGTCCCAAGACCGAGCCCTGTGGCACCCCACTAGTCACCACCTGCCATTCCAAGAAACACCCATTCACTGCTACCCTTTGCTTTCTATCTGCCAACCAGTTTTCTATCCACGTCAATGTCTTCCCCCCAATGCCATGAGCTTTGATTTTACCCACCAATCTCCTATGTGGGACCTTATCAAATGCCTTCTGAAAATCAAGGTACACTACATCCACTGGATCTCCCCCATCTAACTTCCTGGTTACATCCTCGAAAAACTCCAACAGATTAGTCAAGCATGATTTACCCTTGGTAAATCCGTGCTGGCTCGGCCCAATCCTAACACTGCTATCTAGATATGCCACTATTTCTTCTTTAATAATGGACTCCAGCATCTTCCCCACCATTGATGTCAGGCTGACAGGTCGATAATTCTCTGTTTTCTCCCTCCCTCCTTTCTTAAAAAGTGGGATAACATTAGTCATTCTCCAATCCTCAGGAACTGATCCTGAATCTAAGGAACATTGGAAAATGATTACCAATGCATCTGCAATTTCCAGGGCCACCTCCTTTAGTACCCTAGGATGCAGACCATTTGGACCTGGGGTTTTGTCAGCCTTCAGTCCCATCAGTCTACTCATCACCGTTTCCTTCCTAATGTCAATCTGTTTCATTTCCTCTGTTACCCTATGTCCTCGGCCCATCCATACATCTGGATCCTCCAGATCCATCCTCCGTACCCCTCTAGCTCCAGACTACGACTTCTCTAATTCCAGACTCCACATACCCCCAACTCCAGCCTCAATATCCCTCCTGCTCCAGTGTCAGTACCCATCCAGCTCCCACCTCCATCCCTCCAACCCACCACTGAATTCAGCTGCTGTATTTCTCCAACTCCAGCCTCCAAAGCCATCCAAATTCAGCATTGTCTCCTCCACCTCCTGCCTCAATATCCTCCAAGTCAATCCTCCATAACTCTCGAACTCCAACCTCTGTAACCCTCCAAATCCACCCTACGACCCCACCTACACAAAACTCCATGACCCCAACTCCAGCCTCAATATCCCTTCTCCACCCACCAACACCTCCAACTTCTGCCTCCACTCCAGTCTTAATGTCCCTCCTACCCTTGCTTTCATCCCCTTCCAACTCCAGTCTATGAAGCCTCCAACTCTAATCTCAACATCCTTCCACCTCCAGCCTCAATATCCCTCTGACTGCAGCCTTTGACCCCTCTAACTCCAGTCATAATATCCCTAAACTCCATCCTCGGTGTCTCTCCAATTCCAGTCTCAATATCCCTCCAAATCCTGCTTCACTATCCCTCGATCCCCAGCGTCAAGGTCCCTCCAACTCCAGCATCCGGCACCTCTAACTCCAGCCTCTGTATCCTTCCAACTCCAGCGTCCAACCTCTCTAACAACCTGAATGTTCCTCCAACTCCAGCCTCAATATCCCCCATATTCAGCCTCATTATGCCTCCAAATCCAGCCTCCAATCCCTCCAACTCCAGCCTCAGTATCCTGCCAACTCCAGCCTTCGACACCTCCATCTTCAGCCTCAGTGTCTTCCAGAGCTACCCTCCTTACCCTTCCAATTCCAGACTCTGAAACCTCTAACACCAGGTTCCACATCGCCCCAGCTCGAGCCTCAATACCCCTCCAATTACAGAATCAATATCCCACCAATTCCAGCCTCCAACCCCAACTCCAGTCTCAACTCGCCTCAATATCCCTTCACCTCCAGCCTCAATACCCAGTCTCCGTCACCCTCTTGCTGCAGCCTTCTTACCTCTCCAACTCCAGCCTCCAAACCCTTCTAATCCAACCTAAATATCCTTCAAACTCTAGCCTATGGCCCCTCCAAATCTCACCTCCATCCCCCTCCAATTCCCAGCTCCACATTCCCCTAACTCAAGCCTTAATATGCGTCCAGCTCCAACCTCAATATCCTGCCACCCCCAGCCTCAATATCCCTCTAACTACAGCCTCCGTACCCCTGCAAATACAGCCTCAATACCATTCCATCTCCAACCACAGACCCCCCCAACTCCAGGTTCAATATCCTTCCAAATTCAACCTCAGTATCTCTCAAACTCCAGCCTCCATGCCCGTCCACCCCTCCAGTTCCAGCCTCAATATCCCTCCAACACCAGCTTACTCCACTCCAACTCCATCAATGCCACATCAATATCCCTCGAACTCCAGCCTCAATCTCCATCGTCCATCCTCCATACCCCTCAAGCTCCTGTCTCTGAACCCCTCCAACCCCAGGCTCCATAGCTCCCAACTCCTGATTAAAGAACCCCCATCTCCAACCTCAATATGCCTCCAGCACCAGCATCAATTGCCCTCCATCACCAACCTCAAAATCCCTCCAAATCCAGCCATTGGACCCTAACTCCCACCTCAATATCCCTCCACCTCCAGCCACCACCACCCCAACTCTAACCTCAAGATTCTTCTAACTCCTGTCTCAATATCCCTCCATCTCCAGATTTCAACCCCTCCAAATCCAGTTCCAATATCTTTCCAACTCCAGCATCTGTCCAACTCCAACCTCAATATCCCTCCAATTCTAGCTTCTGACCCCACCAACTTTCAACCCCTCCAACTCCCTCCTCCATACCTCTGACCCCAGCCTCGATATTGTTCTGTATCCCTCCAAATGTGCATGCGTGCGCATGTGTGAGTGTGTGTGTGTGTGTTTCTGTACAGCACTGTGCAAAATTCTTAGGCACATATATAAAGCTAGGGTGCCTAAGAATGTTGTACTTGTCGACGTGAAGCAGAGAGCGAGACTGTAAATCTGGCAGGAGCAAATGATGTTGGGAATAGTGAGGGGGGTGCACCACAAGAAGAGTGTGGGACGGGTAGCAGGGAAGGAGTACTGAGGGGTGGGGTGGTACAGATACAGACACACCCAGACCTGAGACAACAGGCAAGGTCACTTGACTCCAAACAGTAGGTTTCGTGATCATTACAGAATGTCTATGGTGTTTCCAGCTCCCTCTGCTCTCTCTACTCCTTTTTCCAACCATGATTCCCCTCTCCCTGTCCCTTTCCACAACAGCGACCAATGTCAGAATCAGGTTTATCATCACTCACACATCATGACATTTGTCTCTTTTGCAGCAGTACAGTGTAATACGTAAAATTATTACAGTACTGTGCACATGTCTGAAACAGCTGAGCTATATGTGTGCCTAAGGTTTTATTGCACAGTTCTCTGTGTGTGTGTGAATGTCATAGACTCACAGAAAAATAGAGCACAGAATCAGGCCCTTCAGCCCATCCAGTCAATGTTGAACCTTTTAACATGTCTGAACAACTGCGTCCTGTCACACTCACCTCAGTACTAAGCAAATGCTTTGAGAGGCTGGTCAAGGACTGCATCCGCATCTTGCTGCCACCCCACTGGACCCCTTACATTTTGCCTACTGATCGACAGATGACACAATAGCCACAGCTCTACACAGCACCCTTACACACCTGGAGAAGAAGGATGCTTATGTGAGAATGCTGTTCATTGTCTACAGTTTAACGTTCAACACCATAATTCCCTCCAAGAAGCTCAGAGTCCTCAGCATTCACCCTGCCTGCTGTAGCCGGATCTTGGACTTCCTGTCAGATGGCCGGTAGGTGGTGAGAGTGGGCTCCCTCACCTCCACCCCACTGACCCACGACACAGGAGCCCCTCAGGGCTGTGTCCTAAGCCCCCTCCTTTACTCCCTGTATACCCCGTGACTGTGTTGCCACCCACAGCTCCAATCTGCTAATTAAATTTGCTGACAATTCTACATTAATTAGAACATAGAAAACCTACAGCACAATACAGGCCCTTTGGCCCACAATGCTGTGCTGAACACGTACTTACTTTAGAAATTATCCAGGGTTACCCATAGCTCTCTATTTTTCTAAGCTCCATGTACCTATCCAGGAGTCTCTTAAAAGGCCCTATCATATCCGCCCCCACCACTGTTGCCGGCAGTCCATTCCACACACTCACCACTCTCTGAGTAAAAAATTTACCCCTGACATCTCCTCTGCATCTACTTCCAAGCACCTTAAAACTGTGCCCTCTCATGTTAGTCATTTCAGCCCTGGGAAAAAGCCTCTGACTATCCACACGATTAGCCTATTCTCAAATAATAATGAGGCAGCCTACAGAGAAGTCAAGGAAACAACCTGTCCACAGAGTCACAAAAACAAAGGAGTTGGTTGTGGACTACAAGAGGAATGGAGACAGGCTAACTCCTATTGACATCAATGGATCTGGGGTTGAGAGGGTGAACAACTTTAAGTTCCTCAGCATCCACATCACTGAGGGCCTCACGTGGTCTACACACACCAGCTGTGTGATGATAAAGGGACAACAGCACCTCTTTCACCTCAGACGGTTGAGGAGGTTTGGTATGGGCCCCAAATCCTAAGAACTTTCTATAAAGGCACAATTGAGAGCATCCTGACTGGCTGCATCACTGCCCGGTGTGGGAACTGTACCTCCCTTAATCGCAGAACTCTGCAGAGAGTGGTGCGGACAGCCCAGCACATCTGTGGATGTGAATTTCCCACTATTCAGGACATTTACAAAGGTAGGTGTGCAAAAACTATGCAAAATGATCATTGGGGACCCAAGACACCCCAATCACAAACTGTTCCATCCAGGAAACGGTATCACAGCATAAAAGCCAGGACCAACAGGCTCCGGGACAGCTTCTTCCACCAGGCCATCAGACTGATGAATTCACACTGATACAACTGTATTTCTATGTTATATTGACTATCCTATTATACATAATATTTATTTTAAGTTACTATAATTTGCACATTGCACATTTAGATGGAGATGCAACATAAAGATTTTTCTCCTCACGTATGTGAAGGATGTGAGTAATAAAATCAATTCATTTCAACTCCCATCGACCTGCACTGGCACCATAGCCCTCCATACCCCTACTATCCACCCTCCATACCCCTACTATCCACCCTCCATACCCCTACTATCCACCCTCCATACCCCTACTAACCACCCTCCATACCCCTACTATCCACCCTCCATACCCCTACTATCCACCCTCCATACCCCTACTATCCACCCTCCATACCCCTACTATCCACCCTCCATACCCCTACTAACCACCCTCCATACCCCTACTATCCACCCTCCATACCCCTACTATCCACCCTCCATACCCCTACTATCCACCCTCCATACCCCTACTAACCACCCTCCATACCCCTACTATCCACCCTCCATACCCCTACTATCCACCCTCCATACCCCTACTATCCACCCTCCATACCCCTACTATCCACCCTCCATACCCCTACTAACCACCCTCCATACCCCTACTATCCACCCTCCATACCCCTACTATCCACCCTCCATACCCCTACTAACCACCCTCCATACCCCTACTATCCACCCTCCATACCCCTACTATCCACCCTCCATACCCCTACTAACCACCCTCCATACCCCTACTATCCACCCTCCATACCCCTACTAACCACCCTCCATACCCCTACTATCCACCCTCCATACCCCTACTATCCACCCTCCATACCCCTACTATCCACCCTCCATACCCCTACTATCCATGTACCACACCAAACTTCGCTTAAACATTGAAATCAAGCTTGCAGGTGTCATTTGTGCTGACAGCTCATTCCACACTCTTACGACCCTCTGAGTGAGGAAGCTTCCCCTCATGTTCCCTTAAACCTTTCACCTTTTGCCTTTAACCCATGACCTCTGATTGTAGTCTCACCCAATGTCAGTGGAAAAAGTCTGCTTGCATTTACCCTACCTTTACCCCTCATAATTTTTGTATCCCTCCATCAAATATCCCTGCATTCTTCTATGTTCTAACCTATTCAATCTTTCCTTATAACTCAGGTCCTCCAGTTCTGGCAACATCCTCTGTATTCTTTCAGTCCTATTTGTATCTTTCCTGTAGGTAGGTGACCAACACTGCACACAATTA